>NC_133659.1:245807265-246072491 GCF_037893015.1 Macrotis lagotis
TGTTTCACCAGGACCAGGAGTTGGAAAAAGCCCTGGGAACAGCTTGAAGGGGCTGGGAGAGAATTTGGCTAGACAAGAATGAGTACGGGGTGAAGAGCACTGGCCACAGAACCTGCAGTGAGAATCAGTAGAAACCAGCCTGCACCTCCAGAGCACAGCTCACAGATGGTAAGGGGGCCAGGGGAAAAGGCAGAAATATTTCTGCTCTCCCTGGGGGCAGGACTCTGTTGTTTTCCCATAGTCATATCCAGACTGCAGTTTGGGCTTCCATACTAAGATAGCCCAACAGGGCCCCTCCTTACAGCTCTAGGGCAGAGGGTAGTGCTGTGGTCATCTACATATCAAAGCATAGGCAAGAGACCTTGGAGGAATAAAGGTCCCAGTGGGGTGTCACCCAAAAAAACCCCAAAAGCCTTGGAAGTGCTATAAATTAGTCTTGGACTGAGGAAATGAGTAAATAACAGGAAAAGAAGAATCTGAAAGAATCTGAAAGATCTGAAAGATCAAAACACATATTCAGATGATAACAAAAATTGAAGCTTCTTTATCCAAAACCTCCAAGAGAAATAGAAAATGGGCTCAGACTAAGGATGAGCTCAAAAAAGATTTTGAAAAGGAGTTAAGGGAGGTGGAAGAAAAATTGGGAGGAGAAATGGAATGATGCAGAAAAATCATGAAAACCAAATCAACAGCTTGGTGAAAGAAATACAAAAAAATACTGAAGAAAATAATAGGTCAAAAATCAGTTTAGGCCTAATGGAAAAAGCAAAACAAAAGGCAAATGAGAAGAATGCCTTAAAAAGCAGAACTAGCCAGCTGGAAAAGGAGATAAAAAGTTCTCTGAAGAAAATAACTCCTTCAAATGCAGAATGGAACTAAAGGAAGCTAATGACTTTGCAAGAAATCAGGAAGAAATAAAAAATTAGAAGAAAATGTGAACTATCTCATTGAAAAAACAAGTGATCTCGAAAACAGATACAGAAGAAATAATTTTAAAATTATTGGGCTATTCCCCAATTGACAAATGGTCAAAGGATATGCAAAGGCAATTAACAGATGAGGAAATCAAAGCAATCCATAGTCATATGAAAAATTGCTTCAAATCATTCCTGATTAAAGAAATGCAAATTAAAGCCTCTCTGGGATACCACCTCACACCTCTCAGATTGGCTAATATGACCAGAAAAGACAATGATCAATGTTGGAAGGGATGTGGGAAATCTGGGACACTAATACATTGTTGGTGGAGCTGTGAACTCATCCAACCTTTCTGGAGAGCAATTTGGAATTATGCCCAAAAGGCAACAAAAATGTGCATACCTTTTGATCCAGCAATACCACTATCCTGAAGAGATTATGAAAAAGGGTAAAAACATCACTTGTACAAAAATATTCATAGTATCCTGTTTGTGGCAAAGAATTGGAAATTAAGTGAATGCCCTCCAGTTGGGGAATGGTTTAACAAATTGTGGTATGTGTATGTCATGGAACGTTATTGTTCTATTAGAAACCAGGAGGGATGACAGTTCAGGGAAGCCTGGAAGGACTATGAGGAAGCTAATGATATTGAACTGTTTGTATTCCTGCATGGGAAGAAGATATTGATAGCTCATGAACTTTCTCATTTATAAGAGCATACATAGACAGGGAACAGGAAGGAGAAGAATATGATGGTATAATATAGTAGAAAGATGGAGTCAACAAGTGATAAGGAAAAGTATTGGAAGAAAGGGAAAAAGAGGTAGAATGGGTTAAGATATTTCTGGAAAAAAAAGAGCCAAGAAAAAGTTTTTGCAATGGAGTGGAAGGGGAGTGAGCCTTCATTCTCATCAGAAATGGCTCAGTGAAGAAATATCATACACATTCAATGGGATATAGAAATCTATCTTACACTAGAGGAAAAATGAGAGGAAAGGGATGGGAGAATGGGGGCAGGGGAGGGAAAGGGGGGAAAGAAGAGAGGGAAGATCCTGGGAGAGGGTAGTTAGATACAACACACTGCTGAGCAGGGACAGGGTGAAAGGAGAGAGAGAGAATAGGATAAATGGGAGCATGGAGGAATAGAATAGAGGGAAATACAGCCAGTAATAGTGACTAGGAAAAGATATGGAAACAACTTCTCTGGTGGATTTATGATAAAGAAGGTAGCTCACCCCAGAGACAAAGCTGATGGAATCTGAACACAGACTGAAGTACACTTTTTTTCCCCTCTCACTTCATTTTTGGGGAAGGGGGTTTATGTTTACTTTCCCAATAAGATTAGTAATAATATGAAAATAAATAAATATCATTTTCAAAAAAGTTTCAGAATTAGGTAAGGGGGGAAAAAACCTAACAATGTGCTGCAAATCTAATACTGAAATTAAAAAAAGTCTGGAAAAAATACCCATCATACAGGGTGGGATTTCCTCATCTACCTTTCAAAAAGTAACAAGCTTTTAGGTAAAGCACAATTGTGGCCAGAGAAACAAGAACACTTGATGAAAAATCATCAGTACTCCACCAATGTGCAATCTAAATTTGTAAAGGAGATTGAACTGTTTTTCTAGAATCTAAACAGACTTTCAAAGTTGGATAAAGCTAAAAGAGAACCAAAGGGAAAATATAGAATCTGACTGATTGTTAAGAGCTTAGGTTTGAAAGACTGGTGAGTGTACCTTCTGAATGAGAATGTTCAAGAATAAACAACAGAAGTAACTCAGGGTGGGCAGCGGGTCCTGGAGTCAGGAGGACCCAAGTTCAAATCCAGCTTCAGATACTGAATACTTAGCTGTGTGACCTTGAGCTAGTCAAACCCCTTTGCCTTACCAAAAAAAAAGTAAGTCATGGCTTCTTAACAAAAAACAAGGGAAGAGAGACAGTCAAAATGTGAATAAGAAAACATTTACTTCATCCTTCCTATACAATCACAGAAAACAGTTATTAATATTGGGAATAGAAACAAACCAAGAAAACCAAACGGAGCCTTGATATGACATGCAAAGTCAATGATACATAAAGCTTAGGAATAAATTAAGAACCACATCCTACAAGCAATAATAATGAATAATGAGGACGTGTTAGGAAATGAGAGGGTGGAAGAATAAATGACCAACACAATGAATTCAATCTACAAAAAAGGATGTTGACAAAGTTGAGACATCTTGCCTTTATTTGATGGGAACCAGCTAAAGGAGTTCTTAAAAGAAACTGATCTCAGATCCAATGACAGCATTTTAAAAACTCACGCCTGGACCAGTGCTCGGCAACCGACCCCTCAAGACAAGCTTCCACTAACTGCTCCTGACCATGCATCTTTACTTGCCTCTTGAGAGTGGGGTGAGGGTTGGTAGGGGAGGGGAGGAGGAAGGAGAACTAGAAGCAGCAGCAGCAGCAAGAGGAGCAAACAAGCAGCACGACAGGTCCAGAGTATCCTGGCGGTGGGGCGGCAGCACCTGCGCGGGACTCCAGCCCCAGAGGATGACTTCTATCCGCTTCTGCAGCACCTGGTTCTCTTGGGACGACGGGCGCTCTATCCATAGAGCCACCTAGCTGCCCCCGCCCCAGTTACTTCTGATGTCTATTCTTGAACATCCTCATTCAGAAGATAGACTCACAAGTCCTGCAAACCTGAACTCTTCAACAATTCCCTTATGCACATTTCTTGAGGCCCGGCAGCCCCAGCGGACCAGGACTCTCCAGCCCCTCCCCTGCCTTTTCCTTTGAGGTGCAGGAGACTGAGGCAGAAGGGACCGGTCTCCCCGCAGTCGGAGCCCGGCAGCCTGCTCTGAGGCCGCACCTGCACCGACCTCAGGGGGCGCCAGGGAGCCCAGAGGGCTGAGGGCCAAGGACAGGGCAGACGGAGACCCTGAGAACCACAGCGATCTGTATTGGGATCATGAATGAATATATTGATGGTAGAGCTGGGCAACAGCATTTTAGAAAGCAATTTGCTATTAACGTAAACATAAAGCAATTGAAATATCCATACTGACTTTGACACCCAACACCATTTTCATCCACATGCCACCAAATGCACCAGCTTTGCATTCAATGTGCCACAAAGTGCCAACATGGTTGTCACCTATGTCACCTGTGTGGCTGAAGGTCCCCATCCTGGAACAGCAGCGCCAGGCTAGATATGCCTGCAAGCCAGACTGTTGGCTGTTCTTTTAATATCATTAATATAGCTTATAATTCATTCTTTTGTGTTGATGTAAAAGGAGTTTGTAATTTAATTTCTATTATTTTGGGAATAACCTAACCTGAAACGTCTTTATCTGTAGCACCAATATAAGCTGTCTGGGAACAACAGAAGTCAATATCGCTAAAATCCAAGAATGTTTACTCATAAATGGTAAAAGTGGTAAGGTTATCTTGTTATCAATGGGGCCTTGATAAATAGTAAGTAATATCTGCCATATCTTCTTGTATTAATTTTTCTATCTTTTTATTATACATTTGATGCAAGCATATAGGAACATCCCCAATTAGTCCTTTTGTTCTTTTTTATCAATTTATTACAACAATTTAGCCACCATCTGAGGATTTGTTTCTTGGGTTCTGCTCTGCCTCTCGATGGATCGCAAATCAGACTGCAGGTTTTGGAAAGAAGATAGAGATTTATTAAAAGAAGTTATAACACATAAGAAAGGTGATAGAAAAGTTAAGAAGAGTTTAAAGAGAAGTTCATGTGGATTGCTGATTGAACTGGTTGGGCCAGCTGACCAGGGTTTCAACAAGGGGCTGGAAGATCTCAGATCTCCTTAAATTCTCCCTCAGAGTCCAACAGAGGGGTGGTGACCTGGGAGTGACCCAAGTCCCACCTTGGAGATTTTGCTTTTTCAGGAGGGGTCTCTTTTGGGTGGACTTCGGTGTTTCCAGGGCCTGTGCTCCCTGGTTGCCCTACCAGAAAGATAATGCAATACAAATCAGGCTGAATGAAGGTCAGGCCCTCAGGTGTGGCATAAATTAGATGATAAAGGAAGAAGGAAGATTCCCTTAACAATGCAAGCAAAAAGATTTACAGCTGATCTCATCACCCCAAGGCCCACCTTTCTCTGCATCATATAGATATACTGAGATTTTGTTGGTTTGGTAGATATCCCCATTTCAATATCCCAGTCCATTGATGCAACATCCCAAACACTATTTCTGTGATGTTGACTTCAGTAATTTCTATCCCCCTCCTTATCTTCAATTCAATGAACTTGATACTTATTTATAGCTTCTTCCACCTTACTTAGTTGACTCCTAGCCTCAGTTGTTAATTTTTCTGGTGAATGCAAATTAGAATCCCCTCATAAGACTTCAAATAGTTTTCCTAATGCATATGTACCTATGTTTAAGTAGGGTCTAATCCAATTAATATCTCCTAATAATTTTTGAAAATCATTCAAAAAAAGCATTCTGTTTTTAAATTTATTTTTCTTGATCTAATCCTATCTTTTTCTACTATAGTTTTAAGATATTCATGTGTGGGACAAATGCCACTTAAATAAATTTCAGAGATCTCTCAAGCTATGAAGAGAAAGCTTTATTCCTTTCAGGCCACAATCAATTACAGAGATTGAGGCAAAAGCAAAAGGCCCAAGAATCACATTTATCCCACCCCCCACTGACCCACCCTGTTAATGAGGAATGTGGTTTTACTATCTAGATCAGCAAGCTAATCTAGGGAAAAGAGCATAAAATTCAAAGTGAAACCAGATTATCTCTTCAACCCCAGGGATTGAATGGTCATCTGGACTTCAACAGATAAAGTGGGGTCAGTTGACTCTTCACCAATATCCCAGAGGTTGCTTTGTCAAGGGAGGAGGGGCACACAGTTAACTATTCTTCAATCTGTAAGATTCTTCTGAAGAAATCTCAGACTTTATCCTACTCATTCATATGGAAAATTAATCTGTACTTTTTCAGACACAATAATCAAACTCATATTTTCTGACTGATCTGTAGTTTCTTTCAATATGTTTAAGAACTATTTCATCCAGAAATGCACATAAAATATCATTCATATAATGTATTAAGAAGTATGCTTTTTTACATGTTTGTCTAATTGATTTTCAATGCCTTGGACACATATTTTTGACACATCGTAAGACTATTCTTCATGCCTTGTGGTAACACTTTCCTATGGTTCTCTGAGATTTATACTAGGTATAGAGAGTGCAAAAAATTTCCTATCCTTTTCATATAAAGGAATAGTATAAAAACAGTCTTTTAAATCTATTACCCATAATGGCCAGTTCTTAGGAATCATAGAAGGAGTTGATAATCCTGGTTATAAAGTCCTCATTGTTTCCATTCTATTATTTACTTCCCTTAAATCTGTCAGCATTCTCCATTTTCCTCATTTCTTTTTTAATCACAAAAACAGAATTCCAAGGGCTATTGGACTCCTCTATGTGATCTTTTTCTAACTGTTCCTTAACTAATTCTTTTAGAGCCATTCATTTGTCTTTTGAGTGGGGCCACTGTTCAACCCAAATAGGTTCTTTTGTTTTCCAACATATTTTCTCAGTTCTATATCCTCTTTTTATTACATCCTCAACAGTGGCCCTTATGAAAAAAACTCTTCCTCATTATCAACCTTCACCTGCATATCAATATCTCTTCCCCATAAATTAGTAGGTAGTATATTCAATATATATGGCTTAACTATATCTTGTTTCTCCATCCTTTTCCCCATGTAGATAATTTGAGCTCACAGCTGTTACTTGTACATTACCTACCCCCGTTATTGGAGGACCCTAATCAATCCCCCAATTTTTTGGCCCATTTTTTTTTTGATATAACTGATCTATCCTGTATCTATAGGTCTTGTCTCCTTTATTTCTTGACTCCAATAAGCCCTAGTACTTCAGAATCCTTGAGTTCCTCTATTTTTTTCTCCTGTTTTCCCCTTATTATAAGATAGCAGGAGCAATTGGGCTAATCTTTGTCCATTTTGTATTTTTTTATTTAGTAATATTCGAGCCCAAATGTACCATAACTTGAGTCTCCCCTAAAAAATCATCATCAATAACTCCCGGGATGACTAACAACTCAGCAGTGGAAATGCTACCACATCCAAAGATTAAACCTGCAGTTCCTTTCAGCAGAGGCACATAAACTCCTGTAGGTATACACCCATTGTCTCTGTCAAATTAAAACATGCAGCAGGTAAATCTAGTCCAGAGCTCCCTCTTGTGGCATGTTTTAAATCAGATACTTTTAGTCTTGGTACCGGAAAAGTGAATTCTCCTTAGGAATGCTCCTTGGTGGAGTCATAGATGGGGCTGCCCCCATTATTTCATGGGCTTGGGATGGGCCCTTTTTACAGTTTCCCAAAATCTGATTTCCCTTTTTTGTCTGTTTTTGACCTTCATTCAGATGCCCAATGTTTTCCTCTATTACATTTAGGACAAGTTGGAGGGAATCCTGTCCTAGAATCATTCCTTTTAAATCCTTTCTTAAATGTCCTTTTCCCCCATATTTGAAACATGTCTTATTCTGTACATTATTATTCCCAAAAGCTGCTGCCAGTATACTAGTTTGATGTGACAAGGTTCCTATATTTTGACACCTGGCAATCATGTCTGTAATTGTCATATCCTTGGGTCCACCTAGTAATGCTTGCCTACAATCTGCATTGCAACTCTCCATGGCTAACTTTTATAGCAAAATGTCATGATCTGTCTGATCACTCACACTCCTTTGAACTTCCTGTTGCAACCTAGTAAGAAATTGTGCAAAATCTTCGTTAGCTCCTTGTTTTATTTTTTGTAAATGCAGTGTATCCTCCTTCTTTTTCAGTTATCCCTGCCTGTTTTGCAGCAATGGCTATTGTTGGTATGCTTGTAAGCTACACCCAGTTTGTTTATTTACTCTTGTCCATGGACAAGTGAGCATTTCAAATCTTATTCTTAACCCTGCTGCTTCATTTCTTTTAACTTGACTAGTACAATTCTCAAAAAATTCAGTTTTACATATTAAGTAATCTCGTGGTGTAAGAGCAGATTTTGCTATCATAGTCCAATCTTCTGGGGCTACTATTTGTCTGGCTAATGTTTCTATTATAGTTAAAATATATGGGCTAGTATTGCCATATGTGCTTGTTGATGATTTTAATTCCTTAAATGTTTTAAAATCTAGATTATTGTATTCTCTCAAAAAATTCCCTAGATTCTTTGGATCAGGTCTCTCAAATATGGGAAAAGAGAACAATAACTCTTTCATGTCCCATAGAATCTCCTCTCCTTTATCCACGGCTTTTTGAGCAGCCTTTTCAACAACATTCATATGCCCCTTATCTTTATTAGTGTTTTCTTCTTTAAAGGAGCAGAAGGTGGGTTGTTAAGGTTAGGAGGGGGTAGTGTTGGAGGTAAAGGTGACCATACTTCTTCCTCCTTTTTTTTTACTCCTATCTCCCTGCTGAATAATTTGAATATCTACATCAACTTTTAATATACTCTGAGCCAAAAGAACTTCTCCAGATGGAGTCATACAGATTTTTCAAATATTCCATAATGAAAAGACTCCTATAGGAAATGCCTCCTGACCTTCTTGTCTAAAATATCCACTCATCTATCTTTCCACAGTCTCCCATTTTTCAGTATTTAGCACTCCTTCTTCTGGAAACCATGGACAATATTTTTGAACACATTCAATAAATTCTTCTGATTACTTTGTCGTTATTAAAAAGCCTCTTTCTTTGATTATTTGCTTTAACACTCTCAAATAATGTCCTCTATCCTTAGATTGTCCCTGTCCCATATTAATGCTCTCTGTTTTAAACTTGGTGAAAAAATTATACATATAAATATATATATATATATATATATATATGTATACATATATATGTATATTATCCTCTTTACCTGCTGTCTTGTAGCACGTTCTATGACCCACAGTGTCTTTCCTTTCAAGACTAATTTTCCCTTGTTTGGGGAATTCCCTTGTTGTCACAGGGACAAATCAGGTATACATCTAAACATTGAGGAAAGCCAGGTTGAAGATATATGACAAACAAAAATGCTGTGCTGACAGTCTCTTAAACTTTATTGGTGAATATTCAGACTTTCATAACAAAACTTATCTCAGACATGACAAGTCAGACGAAACCCAGCTGCATGACTTCCCTGGTTAAATTTACAATATTTATCCTTTGAAGTCTATGGACTTCCCTATCAGAAAGTGTCCCATATACTTCTAGCTCCACAGATGTTTAGGTCAGGGTTCACTGGTGAGCCAACCAATCCATTTAATGAGCAAGAATACATGTTTATCCTAATGGCCTTCATCATCAGAAAACACCTGTGTTCCCCTTGCCAGAGCTGGCCCTCAACAGTTGTTAGTGTGTACAATGTTCTTCTGCTTCAGCTCATTTGATTCAGCATCAGTTCATGCAAATCTTTCCAGGTTATTCTAAAGTACTGTTCACCTTTATTTCTGTTTTACTTGAAAGATTTTATTTATTTTGAGTGTTACAAGTTTTCCCCTAATCTTGCTTCCCTCCCTCTCACCTCCCACCCACCACAGAAGGCAGTCTATTAGCCTTTACATTGTTTCCATGGTATGCACTGATCTAAGTTGAATGTGATAAGAGAGAAATCATATCCTTAAGGAAAAAAATAAAATCTAAGATATAGCAAAATTACATAATAAGATAATGCTTTTTTAAATTAAAGGTAATAGTCTTTGACTTTTGTTCAAACTCCCCAGTTCTTTCTCTGGATACAGATGGTATTCTCTGTTGCAGATATACCAAAATTGTGCCTGATTATTGCACTGATGCAAGTCCATTAAGGTTGATCATCACTCCCATGTTGCTGTTAGGGTGTACAGTGTTTTTCTGGTTCTGCTCATCTCACTTAGCATCAGTTCAAGCAAGTCCTCCCAGGCTTCCCTGAGTTCCCATCCCTCCTGGTTTCTAATAGAACAATAGTATTCTATGACATACATATACAACAGTTTGTTAAGCCATTCCCCAATTGAAGGACATTCACTTAATTTCCATTTCTTTGCCACCACAAACAGGGTTGCTATGAATATTTTTGTAAAAGTAATGTTTTTACTCTTTTTTCATAATCTCTTTCAGGTATAGACCCAGTAGTGATATTGCTGGATCAAAGAGTATGCACATTTTTGTTGCCCTTTGGGCATAATTCCAAATTGCTCTCCAGAAAGGTTGGATGAGTTCACAGGTCCACCAACAATGCATTAGTGTCCCAGATTTCCCACATCCCTTACAACATTGATCATTGCCCTTTCTGGTCATAATGGCCAGTGTGAGTGGTGTGAGGTGGTACCTGAGATACTTTAATTTGCATTTCTATAATAAGTAGCAATTTAGAGCAATTTTTCATATGACTATGGATCTCTTTGATTTTCTCATCTGTAAATTGCCTTTGTATATCTTTTGACCATTTGTCAATTGGGGAATGGCTTGTTTTTTTATGAGTCCTTTCTCAGAAATACTAGTTGTAAAAATTGTTTCCCAATTTACTACATTTCTTTTGATCTTGGTTACAGTGGTTTTGTCTGTGCTAAAGATTTTTAAATTAATGTAATTGAAATTATCTAGTTTGTTTTTAATGATCTTCTCCATCTCTTCCTTGGTCATAAACTGCTTCCCTTTCCATAGATCTGACAGGTAAACTAGTCCTTGATCTTCTAGTTTGCTTATAATATTGTTTTTTTATGTCTAAATCCTGTATTCATTTGGACCTTATCTTGGTGTAGAGTGTGAGGTCTAATCCAAGTTTCTTTCATACTAACTTCCAATTTTCTCAACAGTTTTTATCAAAGAAAGAGTTTTTATTCCAATAGCTGGACTCTTTGAGTTTATCAAACAGCAGATTACTATAATCATTTCCTGCTATTGCACCTAGTCTATTCCACTGATCCACCACTCTATTTCTTTAGCAAATATCAGACAGTTTTGATGACTGATGCTTTATAATATAATTTTAGATCTGGTAAGGCTAAATCACCTTCTTTTGTGCTTTTTTTAAATTGAATTCCTGGAAATTCTTGACTTTTTATTTCTCATGTGAATTTACTTACAATTTTTTCTAACTCATTAAAGTAATTTTTTGGAATTTTGACTGGTAGGGCACTAAACAAGTAGTTTAATTTTGGTAGAATTGTCATTTTTGTTTTATTAGCTCAGCCTATCCATGAGCAGTTGATGTTTGCCCAGTTATTTAAATCTGATTTTAGTGAGAAGTGTTTTATAATTGTTTTCAAAAAGTTTTTGAGTCTGCCTTCCACCATGATTTCTTATAGAAAAATAGTATTATATCACATTCATACAATTTGTTCACCCATTCCTCAAGTGATGAGTATTTTCTCAATTTCAAATTTTTTTGCCATTACAAAAAAGAGTTGCTATAAATATTTTTGTATGTGTGGGTTTTTTTATCCTTTTTTTTGTAATCTCTTTGAGATACAAACCTAATAAGGGTATTGCTGGATTAAAGATATGCACAGCTTTATTGACCTTTAGGTGTCATTCCAAATTGTTCTCCAGAAAATTTGGATCAGTTCACAACTCCACCAAGAATGCATTAGTGTTCCACTTCTTCCCACATTCCCTCCAACATTAATCATTTTCCTTTTTAGTCATATTGGTCAATCTTATAGGTTTAACTTGGTACCTCAGAGTTGTTTGAATTTGCATTTCTTTAATCAATAATGATTTAGAGCATTTTTTTATATAACTATAGATAGTTTTAATTTCTTCATCTGAGAATTGGCTTTTCATATCCTTTGACTATTTTTTCAATTGGGGAAATGACTTATAAACATGATTCAGTTCTCCAAATATTTTGAAATTAATCCTTTGCATTTCTAAAATATAGAAAGAACTGAGTCAAATATATATATATATAAAACAAGCCATTCCCCAAATGACAAATGGTCAAAGGATATGCAGAGGGAATTTATAGATGAGACAATCAAAGCGATCCATGGTCTTATGAAAAATGGCTCTAAATCATTACTGATTAGAGAAATGCAAATTAAAGCATCTCTGAGGATTAAAGCACCTCTCAGATTGGCCAATATGACTGGAAAGGACAATGATCACTATTGGAAGGGATGTGGGAAATCTGGGACACCAATACATTGTTGGTGGAGCTATGAATTGATCCAATCTTTCTGGAGAGCAATTTGGAATTATGCCCAAAGGACAATAAAATTGTGCATACCCTTTGATGCAGCAATACCACTACTGGATCTATATCTGAAGAGATCATGAAAATGGGTAAAAACATCACTTGTACAAAAATATTCATAGCACCTCTGTTTGTGGTGGCAAAGAATTGGAAATCAAGTGAATGTCCATCACTTGGGAAATTGTCAAAAAAATTATGGTATATGGATATAATGGGACACTATTTTACTCATGGAAATCAGGATAGGAATTCAGAGAAGCCTGGAAAGACTTGCATGAACTGATGCTGAGCAAGATGAGCAGAACAAGAACACTGTGCACTGTAACAGCAACATAGAAGTGATGATCAACCTTAATGAACTTGTTAATTTCATCAGTGCAATAATCAGGGGCGATTTTAGGGTATCTGTGATGGAGAACACCATCTGTTTCCAAAGAAAGAACTATGCAGTTTAAACAAAGACCAAAGACTATTACCTTCAATTTAAAAAAAAAGTTGTCTTTATTGTGTAATTTTGCTATCTATTATATTTTATTTTTTACTTAAGGATATGATTTTTCTATCAATATATTCAATTTTTAAAATTTTTTTTTAGGACTTTGCAAGGCAAATGGGGTTAAAGTAGCTTGCTGAAGGCCAGACAGCTAGGTAATTATTAAGTGTCTGAGGTCAGATTTGAACTCAGGTACTCCTGACTCAAGGGCCATTGTATCTACTGTACCACCTGGCTGCCCCCTCAATACATTCAATTTTGATCAATGTATAGCATGGAAATAATGTAATGACTATCAGATTGCCTTCTGTTGGGGGAATAAGGGGAGTTGGGGGGGGAAATTGTAAAATTCGAAACATTACAAAAAATGATAGGTAGAGACTACTATTGAATATAATTGGAAAACAAATAAAAATATTCATATTAAAGAACAAAAAAATAGTCCTTTGTCAGAAATACTAGTTGTAAAAATTGTTTCCCAATTTACTGCATTCCTTTTAATCTTGACTGCTGTTGGGAGCCAGGGTCTCTAAGCTGTTTGACACAGTTGTGGCAAGAAGACTCAGGGCAGTCACACTGCCTGATGGAACAACATTTCCTTCTTCAATATATATGGGGATTCCATGTATACCCATATTTATAGGTCTATTATTGATTGCAAAACTTACTCATCCTAATAGTGGAATGACTATAAAGGAAGGATTTCAGAGAAATTCCTTGGATAAAAAAGATTGTGAACTCTGTCTAAATTTAACAGGACTGCCTCTCCCTGAGATATACAAAAGGCTTCAGCATTATGAAATCTTTGGAAGACACAGCACTGGGAGTTCCAGGGAGATGTCAGAATATTTATAGGGAAACCAGATACAAGATGGGTCAGATAGAATTCCAGGGAAATTAACAGTTTTGCCCCCCTTATCATACACAGGAATATATGATAAAGATGGTGAGAGAATAGTTAGTATAGGTAACCAATATGTGAACAGCCTTAGTTTATTGGCAAAGAATAAAAAGTCATAGAAACCATAGCATCTACCAATAAGGGCTGAAAGGAAAATTAGTTACTGAAGGAGTCATCGGACAGGTGGACAAACATAACTACCCTCGCTATAGGTTGTCAAGGGAGCATATTGAAAACATTACATATGCAGTACAAAAACATAGAAGCATTCCATTAAACAAATTATATCAAAGATTATTCTAAGGAAAGTTCTGTTTAATTAATAACTTTACTATGCAGCAATAAACTAGGCAACAGGCAGGTTGAGGTCATCATGGTCTGAGCAGGGACAAGAAAATTAATTACATGATTGATGATCACACTTGTAACCACTACATGATCAAACTTGTAACCATATGAACTATGTGATTAATGATGAAAATTGTATAGTTTTGTAACCAAGGAAATGATTTTAGTTTGCTTGTTTCATATTATTCTAAGACTATAAAAATAAATCTAAGCAGCTGACAGTCAGTCAACCTGCTCCTGCCTTTACCCATTTGTTGACTCAACTCATTTCGCTGACTCTATCCCTCCTGTCAAGTTCCAAGGACCCCGCGGAGGCAGGACCCCCGCAGAGTGCCTTGGTTTTATTTGTGCAAAACCTTTTCAATTTATTATATTAAATTATCCCTTTTGCATTTTATAATGTTCCCTATCTCTTCTTTTATCATAAACTGCTCCCCTTTCCCTAGATCTGATAGGTAAACTATTCCTAATTCTCCTAATTGGCTTATGATAACACCCTTTCTGTCTAAATCCCATTTTGACCTAATCTTGGTAAAAGGTGGGAGGAGTTGGCTATACCTAGTTTCTGCCATACTATCTTCCAGTTTTCCCAGCAGTTTTTATCAAAAAGTAAATTCATATACCAGAAGCTGGAAACTTTGGGTTTATCAAACATCTATAGTCATTTATTATTGAGGGCAGCTAGATAAGTAGAGTGTATCAAACACAGGTCTTGACTGCTACTAGCTGGGCTTTAACCCTGATTGCCTCATATCCAGGGCCATCTCCAATTGTCCTGATTCATATGTGGCCAGTGGACCCAGATGATTCTGGAGGAGAAAGTGAGAATGGTGACTTAGCATAGCATCCCCTCACTCAAATCCAATTTATGTGCTTGTCATGGCATCACCTCTCTGATGTCAAGGTCTTCTTCAAAAATAAAGAACAATTAATTAGTTAATTACCTAATCTTTTAATTACCTGATCCACCACTCTATTTCTTAGGCAGTACTAAATGGTTTTGATGACTGATCCTTTATAATATAATTTTAAATCTGGGATGACTAGGCCACCTTCTTTTGCATTTTTTTTCATTAATTCCTTTAATATTCTGGACCTTTTGTTCCTCCGTACGAATTTAATCACTTGTTTTTCTAGTTCCCTAAAGTAATTTTTTGGAAGTTGGATTGGTATAGCTCAGAATAAGTAATTTAGGTAGAATTGTCATTTTTATTATATTAGGTCAGCCTACCCATGAGCAATTAACATTTGCCCAATTATTTAGAACCGATTTTACTTATGTGAAAAGTGCTTTATAATTATTTTCATATAATTTCTGAGTTTGCCTTGTCAGGAAGACTTCCAAGTATTTTATGTTGTCCACAGTTACTCTAAATGGAATTTCTCTTGCTACTGTGTCTTATTGATAATATATAGAAATGCTCATGATTTATATGGGTTTATTTTATCTCCTACAACTTTGCTAAAGTTGCTAATTGTTTCAAGTAGTTTTCAAGATGATCATCCAGGATTCTCTATCATCTGCAAAAAAGTGAGTTTTGTTTCATTATGGAAATTGGTCTATTATTTCCTTCTCTGTATTTAGACCCTTCTTGGTTTAGGTATCACCTATAGATTTATGTAATTAAGAGAATCTGACAGGACTCTTTCTTGGCCCATTTTTTTCCCCAAACAGTTTATATAGAATTGGAACTAATACTTCTTTAAATGTTTGGTAGAATTCATTGGTAAAGCTGTCTGTCCTTGAAGATTTTTTCTTAGGGAGTTCCTTAATGGTTCATTCAATTTCTTGTTCTACATTGGGGTTTTATCCTCTCCTGTTTTTATTTTTGTAAAGATTTATTCCCTTTAACTTATATTTTCAGATTTACTGACATACATTTGGGGAAAATAATCCCAAATTATTACTTTAATAATAAATTATAAAAAAATTTAAACAAAAACCAAAGACTATTACCTTCAATTTTTTAAAAAAAGTTGTCATATGTATTATGTAATTTTGCAGTTATTTTTGTGGTGGCAAAGAATTAGAAACTGAGGGAATGTCCATCAATTGGGCAAAAACTAAACAAGTTATATTATAGGAATATGATGATATACTATCACTCTGTAAGAAGACCTGACCAAATGGATTTCAGAAAACTTGGAAATATTTGAATTGATGCTGAGTGAAGTGAGGAGAACCAGGAAAAGAACATTGCACATAATAACAGCAAAATTGTGTGATTATCAACTACAATAGATTTAGTTCTCCTCAGTAATATAGTAATCAATGACAATTCTAAAAGAAGTGTTAGAAAATACTATCCACCTCCAAAGAACTATGAAAAGTCTGAATGCAGACCAAAGCATACCATTTTTCCTTTTTAAAATGTGTTTTTCTTTCTTACTTTCTTATAATTTTTCCCCTTCTTTTGTTCTGATTCTTCTTTCATAATATGAGTAATATGAAAATATGTTTAATAGGATTTTTAATGTATCACCTATAACAGACTACTCTCTATCTTGGGCAGGAAGAGGAAAGGGAAGGAGGAAAAGATTTGCAACCTAAAACTGTACAATAAACATGATTGAAAACTAAAATAATAATAATAAAAATAAATAAAAATAAAATAAATGGTGAATTCATCCTTTTCATTTTTGATATTAGTAATTGATTTTCTTTTTTTAATCAAATTAACCAAAGGTTTATCTAATTTGAGCTTTTTTTTTCAGAGAACCAACTCCTAGTTTTGTTTATTAGTTGAATAGTTTTCTCAGTCTTATTATTCTCTCTGATTTTTAGAATTTCTAATTTGTTATTTAATTGAGAATTTTAAATTTGTCCTTTGTCTATTTTATTGCATGCCCAATTCATTGATCTCCTCTTTCTCTATTTTATTCATGTAAGCATTTAGAGATATAAAATTTCTGCTAAGAATTGCTTTGTCTGCATCTCATAATTGCCATTGCCTTTTCTTGAGGGAAATTATTGATTATTTCTATGATTTGTTGTTTGGCTCACTCATTCTTTAAAATTAGATGATTTGTTTCCAATTACTTTTTATTCTATCTTTTAATGGCCCTTGATTACATGTAATTTTTATTTCAACACAATCTAAAAAGGATACATTTAATATTTCTGCCTCTCTGCATTTAATTGTGAGGTTTTTATGCCCTAATACATAGTCAATTTTTGTGTGGTGCCATGCAGCAATGAGAAAACATTATATTCAGTTCTATCTTCATTCAGTTTTCTCCAGAGGTCTATTATATTGAAGATGGGATGAAATGGGCTTTGAGGAAAGGAGGGGGGGATTAAAGATTACTCTTTGGGGATTCATTTAGAGGTGAAGAACTCACCAATCTCTGACTCAAGGAGGTAAGAAAGGGTATAGATTTTCATTCACAGATTACACAAAAGGTTTATAAAATACTAGAGTTCACAGGTTAAGTACTTTGGAGAAGCATCAAGATAGTAAGTGTCTCAAAGGACAAACTGATAAGCAAAAATTGAGGTTAAGAAAGACCAAAGTGCTTAAAAAGGAAATAGTAAAGAAAAGAAGCTTAGATCAACATGGATCCAGTAGCATGGAGTTGTGATTATATTTTTCCAGCAGCCTGGGCCGGAGCACAAGGATGCAGATTAGAGAAAAGAAGAGAAAGAACAACCTGACCAGGAATCAAGGAAAGAGAGCTCTTCCTGGTTGAATTTTTACTTAAATACATTTCCATGGTGGGTGGGACAAGGGGGGTGCTTGAGGTGTGGCTCTAGGTATTCTCTAATGCATGCCACAAAAGGAGTTCCCAAGGAGATGCTAAAACAGCACTCACTGCACCAGTCCACATACTGAGTCCAAAGTAATGGAGTTTAAACTCCCCCCAGAGTACAGTTCTGTATTCAGAGTTCCTCCTGTTATAATATCTGAGTAAAACTCGACTCACCTCCTTAACTTCTTTCTTGTTTATTTTGTGTTTAGATTTATCTAAATTTATCAATTGAGAATGGGAGTTTGAGATCTCCCATGAGTATAGTTTTGCTGTATCTTCCTGCAATTCATTTAACTTCTCCTCTTAGAAGTTGGATGCTATACCACTTGTGGCATATATATTTTGTAGTTTAAAAGTGTCATGTAACAGATAGAGCTCATGTTTCATCATGAGTACTCTGAAATTGTGTTTAATCAAGGTATCAATTAGAGTTCTTGAATTTTTCAAAGTTGTCCTTACAATGTGATTGTTTTTGAATAAATTGCTCACTTCACTCTGCATAGGTTCATGTGAATCATCCCAGGTTTCTCTGAAACTGTCCTGTTCATTTTTTATAGCACAAAGTATTACAACATAGTCATACGTCATCATTTGCTCATCCAGTTCTAAAGTTGAAGGGAAAAATCAGTTTACCCATTTTATAAGATCATTTCAAATACTAACCATCCAAGGCCTGATTGACTGATCCATGAACTCTACTGATTATCGGCAGCTGTAATTCCAGGAACTAGCCATTCCAGGAGCTGTTTATCCTTGAAAGAAGTTGGCTACCTCCTTCAGGATAAACGATTTAATTAAGAATATGCCCTTTATGAGTACATGGCCTTCAGCAGGTCACACAATCTACAGATGGTTTTTTAAATTTATTACTGAATACTGGAACTTAGCCCAAGCCTTGGCTTTATGCCTTCTTTGTCCTCTAATGTATAAAAATCACTTTCGGGTTAAAAAACACCGAAGCCTCACCCATGGAGCTGACGAGTTGCCTGGGATTCTCCCCTTTGGGTCTCACGCTGGATTGATCCGGGGCTTCCCCAGCATTGACTTTGAGAGACGGTGTTCCCCCGAAGTGGTGATGTTTTCTTTTTCTTTTTCTTTTTCTTGTTCCTCTATCTTAATAATTATTGTAATAGTTTTAATACTCTGTGTAATTTTGTATTGTTTGTGTCAGTGTCGTTCGTCTTATTGTCCTATTCCTTGTTTAGTTTAATAAATCCCTATTAAAATTTGTTGTATGAGAGTGTCATTTTGTGGGAGCAGATCCACGAACACTTAAAATCACAATACAAAATTGGCGTAGTCGGCAGGATCTGCTACACAAAATGCCTTTTTTCAAGAAAAACAGTAATGCTCAAAGCTTTCCTGTTGAAGTCCCAGGATGGGAAGATTTTCCTTATTGTTCTTTAGCTGCTGCATGGGCTCAGTCAACCGGCCCTTGCGAAGATTGGGGAAGCAGAGTAAAAGATGGAAAACCTCCCCAATTAACTGCATGTTTTGATAAAATCCCTATTGAAAAAGGAAAGGAAATGACAGGAGTTTGCAGAAGAGGGTGGGCTATGTTAACCGCATATCGGAAGGTGTGTCAGTTGTTGGACAAAAAAGATGAAGAGAAAGTACAGTTAGAAAAGGAGTTAGTAGAATTGCAAGGAAAACTTTCTATGTTGCAGTGTCAAAATTTTATTTTGGGGGATCAAGTTAGAAATTATCAGAATGTGGCTGAGAAGGCTGCTGTAAGAGTAGCACAATATAAATATAAAAACAGGAGAGGAAAAGTTAATAAAAAGAAAGTACATGCAGTAATAGCCTCAGCTAATATGGAATGGGACCCTGATAAATGGGATGGAGATATATGGGATGAGGATGATGAAAGATGGGAGGACATAATAGCTGAAGATATACCTGATGTCAATAAAAATGAGGAAGTAAGACCTATAAGTAGGCGTAGAATAGAGAAGGATCATAATGGGGCAGTGCAAGAATCTATAAATGTACAAGAGGATTATTCCCAAAGAGAAATTTCAGATCTGCTGGAGTGCTTTTCCCAAAGACAAGGAGAGAGTGCCATCTCCTGGATAGTAAGATTAAGTGATGCAGGGGCAGGAGGAGTTTGGGTGGATGCTTTAGACTGCCAGAAATTTTCTGAGTATTACTTCCAACCCGTTTGTACAACAAACTGTCAGGAATCATGCTACTAAAGCTCCTCCTACAGATACCAATTTATTGGCTTTGGTGGCCACCGGGTTACGGGCTCAATACCCAGACTCTGCCATGTGGCCAAATGCTAACCGCCCCTGGTACACCCTACGGGACGGAATGTAGAAATTAAAGGAGGAAGTAATGAAAACTGCAGTAATGATTGGAGAATCGGACACTTACTTACAATGCCCGGTCCGAGCCATCCACCGTGCTCCCGTGGTAAAGACTGCCCCACCCGCTTATAAAAATTTGATTTTAACTTTGCTCGTGGCAGCTACTGGAGAAACTTTAGGAAATGTGCTAGATAAGTTATCACAATTAGGAGATTTAGGAGAATTTAGAGATACTATGGATCAACAACCACAGAAAGATTGGAAACCTCGTGGGAATACAACTAATTATAATAATTTTGGAAATGGTGCCCGTATGTCCCGACGAGAAATGTTTACTTCCTTATTGAAGGCAGGAGTAAAAAAGGAAGAGATAGATGGGATCAGTACGCCTGAAATGTATAAGTTATATAAGGATAGGATAAAGAAAGGAGAACGAGTTTCCGCAGTGAGTGCAGAGCCAAATGCCCCTCCTGCTAATCTTTATCCTAGTTTAGACCATCTAAAAGGAGAATAGGAAGGTGGCCAAGTCCTGGAGGTACGTCCTTTAATCACGGACAAAAGACCTCATGTACCTCTTACCATTTATTGGAAAAATGGATCAATGACACAAGCTAATGCTCTTGTAGATACAGGGGCGGAGGCCACCCTCATATATGGAAACCCTCATAAATTTAAAAATGGAATACCTATAACCATTTCAGGGCTAGGGGGATCTGAGATTCATGCTAAACAAGTATGGCTTACAATGAAAATTGGGAGTTTTATGAAAAAAGATTATAAGGTAGTTATTGTTCCAATACCTGAATATATAATTGGTATTGATATACTTAAAGGAATGACATTATACCTCCCTGATGGAAGATATCAATTTGCAGTTAGACCTTTGAAAATATGTACTGTTCTAGTAGGAAAATTGAAAATGCCTCCAGTCCAAGTCCCTATTCCCAGAGAAAAGGTTAGTCAAAAGCAATATAGAATACCAGGAGGAACAGAAGAAATATCTAAGACTATTCAAGAATATGTAGAAGCAAGAGTACTAGTACCTATAACTACTGAGTGGAATAATCCTGTTTGGCCAGTGCGAAAATCAGATGGAAGCTGGAGAATGACAGTAGATTACAGGCAATTAAATAAAGTAACACCTCCTCTGTATGCTGCAGTGCCTGATACTGTTTCTATTATTGAAAATATACAGACTTATAAAGGGGCCTGGTATGCTGTTATAGATCTAGCTAATGCTTTCTTTACTATTCCAATAGCATCAGATCAATGGGAACAATTTGCCTTTACTTGGCAAGGAAGACAATATACTTTTACTAGGTTACCACAGGGGTATGTACATAGTCCCACCATTTGTCATAAAATTGTAGCTGAACATTTGGATGAATTTAAAGCCCCTCAAGTCAAGTTACATCATTATATAGACGACATCATGATACAGGGTTTTGATCAGGAATCTGTAGAACTGGCTTTGGGAAACTTGATTCAACATATGAAAAATAAAGGTTGGGAAATTAATCCCTCTAAAGTTCAGGGGCCATCTCAAACTGTGAAATTTTTAGGCATTATATGGAATCAAGGACACAGGGAGATACTTCCCAAAGCTAGACAGAAAATTTTGGATTTCTCCCAACCTAGAAGTAAGAAGGAAGCTCAAAAGTTTATTGGACTTTTTGGGTTCTGGAGAAACCATATTCCCCATCTAGGACAAATTTTACAACCCCTATATAGGGTCACTAGGAAGAAATATGATTTTGAATGGGGAAGAATTGAACAACAGGCATTTGAGGAAGCCAAGATGGCCATACAAACTGCTTTAGATTTATGGCCCATGATTGAGGGCCCTGTAGAAATACAAGTATCTGTACAAGATGGATATGCTAATTGGAGTTTGTGGCAAAAACAACAAGGAAGGAATGTTCCTTTAGGGTTTTGGTCTAGGAAACTGCCTATTGCTGGACAGAATTATACTCCTTTCGAACAACAATTGGTAGCTGCATACTGGGCCTTAGTAGAAACAGAACATCTTACATTAAATCATGAAGTTACCTTAAGGCCCATGATCCCCATAATGAGCTGGATAATGGGGACTCCTGCTTCACACAAGATAGGCCATGCACAAGAATCATCTATTATCAAATGGAAGTGGTATTTACAGAATAGAGTAAAACCAGGAAAAAATGGAGTGTCTATGTTACATGAAAAGGTATTAGAACTACCCAGTAATGTGGAACAAGAAGAACTTCCAAAAATAGTTACTCAATCTCCTGTGTATTGGAATAAAGGATATGATCTCTTACTTTAGAAGAAAAAGGTCATGCTTGGTTTACTGATGGATCTGCTAAATATATAGGTAATAAAAGATATTGGAAGGCTGTGTCCATTAATCCTAATACAAAAGAAACATTAGAGACTACTGGAGAAGGACAAAGCAGCCAGTGGGCTGAGTTGATGGCTGTTTATCAAACTTTGGAAAAAGAGCAAGGAAAACAATGTCATATTTTTACCGATTCATGGGCTGTTGCTAATGGATTAGTAATGTGGATGCCAAATTGGGAAAAACATAATTGGAAAATTTGGGATAAGGAAATATGGGGCAAGAGGTTGTGGGAAAAAATATGGAATTGGTGCCATAATACTAAAGTCTCTGTGTTTCATGTAGATGCCCATACTAAAACAGATACTGTGGAACATGAGTATAATAACCAAGTGGATGAATTGTCAAAAATCCAAGGGAAGGCTTTGAAAATCCATACTACAGAAGAAACTGACAATCTGACCCTAGGAAAATGGGTGCACAACGTAGCAGGACATCTTGGCGCACTTGCCTCATACAGGTGGGCACAGGATAGGGGAATTAATATTCCTCTCAATACATTTAAACAAATAACACAAGAGTGTCCTCAATGTCAACTCTTTAGCCAAAGGCCAATACCTAGGCAGATGACTGGAGAATTGGCTAGGGGAATCCTACCAGCTCAAATTTGGCAAATTGACTATATAGGTCCTTTACCTATGAGTCAAGGATGTCAATATGCCTGCACTTGTGTAGATACATATTCAGGGGTTCTGGTAGCATGTCCATATAGACGCGCTACCCAGAAAAATACTTGTAAAACCCTGGACCTTATTTCCCTATATTATGGCACTCCTATGCAAATTCAGAGTGATAATGGTTCTCATTTTAAGGGAAAAGAAATTGAATCTTATTGCAAATTTAATAATATAGAATGGATATACCATATCCCTTATTATCCCCAAGCTGCTGGTTTAATTGAAAGAATGAATGGCATGTTAAAAGAAAAGTTGAGAAAGATGAGTAGGGATAACTCTTTGATGGGTTGGAAGGAAAATTTAATTGAGGCATTGAGACAATTAAATAATAGGCCTTTGACTATAGAAGAAGGAACTCCACTTTCTCGGATGAAAACTCCTAATTTGCAGATTAAAACTACCATTATTCCTACCATTCAGTGGTGGTCATTGGCACAGAATGCTAGACAGCCATTTTTGGCTTCTCCTGGATCTGCTGGGTATGATTTATATGTGACTCATGACGTACACATTAAGCCTTTAGGCCAACAACTTTGTCATACTGGAATTGGAATAAAATTGCCTCAGGGCTATTATGGGCAGTTGTTTTCTAGATCTGGATTGGCAATAAAAAATCAGATCCATATCTTGGGAGGGGTAATAGATAATGATTATAGGGGAGAAATTAAGGTATGCTTGCATAACTCACATAAAAGTGAATCATTCTTTTGTAAAACTGGAGAAAGAATTTGCCAATTAGTGATACTCCCCTATTTGAATGTCAATTTAGAACAAAAACAAAAAGCCCCTGATGAAACTTTAAGAGGGGAAAATGGTTTTGGGAGTTCCAATGAAAAAGATAATCTGATACCTGGAACCAAAGTATGGGTAAAAAGATACCCTACTGACAAACCAAGGCCAGCTGAATTGATTGCTCAAGATAAAACTAATACTGCAATAATTGTTTATCCTGGAAATGATAAATGGTTTCATGTGCCACTAACTCAAGTTTTTCTATGGAATTAAGTGTTTTTTTAGGATATTGCTCCATAGGATGGGCCTGGACACCTGGCTTACCTTTATTCCAATCAGCTCACATAGTGAATCTTCGATGGAGTAATAGTACCCAAGACCGTACTCAAGATAATTACACCTGTCCATCCAACCAAGATTGCAATGTGGCTAACTGGACTACCACAAATGCCAATTTTTGGAAGGCTCCTTCCCCAACAAGAGCTGTAGTGAAAGGAACATCTCCCTTTAATGTAACTGTCAATACTAAAGTTTCCCTTACTTGTTGTATCACCCCCCTTCATTTTACTACATTGGAAACACGAAGACAAAAAAATAATAGATCAAATGTCAAATTGTACTACCTGGAATATTATAGGTAACACTTCACAAGATATAATAATTAATATAACTGATAAGTATCAATTCTTATTTTGTTATAATAATTCTAAAATTTCTAATAGAACTACTTGGGTGCAGTATGTTTTGCTTCTGCCTGATGATACTCCCCACCAGCATCTACCCTCAATTGTAAGAGTACCTAAATCCTGTAGAAATGTTTCATTATCTCAACTTAAAATTGTGGTTCATTACAACATTTCTTTTCCACCTTTAAAACAATGTTCTAGAATAAAAAGGGCCTGGTATGATACTTTGCTTGGTGGAGTAGGATCTGGTTTGGGTATAGTGAATTCTATAGACCTTGAGTCCTTGGCTAGCAGACTGCGCAGTGCTGGACAAGATGTGTCTCAAGCTTTGACAATTAATGCAAAATGGCTACCCACAACGATCCTGCCCCACCAAAATACTATTAACTATCAAGAACAATTTTTGTATGTGTTTAATGAATCAGTATTAGCAAATATAAATGAGACAGAAAGCTTAAAAACATGGAGTGATTGGTCTGCTTGTTCATTACAAAACCTATATACACTAATCCAGAAGGAGAATGCTCAGAGATTAATACAAGAATCAGATCAGCAAATGTGGAATCATATATTTCCTCAGTACACAGATTATTGGAGAACATTATCTGTGACCAAAGCTGAATGTCAATCTTTATATTGTACTGGGATACTGGTCTATTATAAGATCTCTGTATGGAAATTAATGTGTCAATTTCATGTAATTCCTTTTGTATTGTATAATTATTTTGTTCTTCCACATATTTTTGGAAATTATGTAAGTTCTGATAATATAACTTACTCTTTGTCTGACTGTACTGAAACGTATAATGGCTTAATATGTGGGATGATGTCAAGGCAGTTGGAACCCTGCCTTCTCTCACATTCTTCTAACCTCTGTGATCTTACTCTGTATCCTGTGGATAATTTTACTATGATATATGAAGTCGCTGCACAGCATATATGCCTTGTATCTAATAGTTATACTGATTTAGCTTCTGTACATTTATCTCCTCCTTTTGCTGGATGTCTAACAAACATCTCTTTTTTGCACTGGCAGGGTGATGATTTTTATTTTTCCCCTGACATAGAAGTGTATGAAGAATTGAAATGGGTACCCAAAGTTTTACAACCCCCAATCATTCACTTACCTTTAAATTCCCTTGTTAAGATACTTAATGAATCTCAGCAACTAAAAAGATTATTGGACTCAAATAAGCGCGCATTAAACCAACACAAAATTCAAACTCATATAGCTGCTGGGAAATTGTTAGATGTATCTCATTTAGTTGTCTCTGACACTAATCATCATTGGTATGATTTTTTATTTAGTTCATCTACTGCTACTAAATACTTTAACAGTATGGCCATACCTTTATTAGTGATAGTTATAGCGTTAGTTTTACTATGTTTATGTAATTGTTACATGTTTCAACAAATGAAAAGAATCTATTCTTCTTTTACTCCTTTAGCCTTATCTGATTATTATTCTCATGATCTTAAGGCCAAATGAAGGGAAAAATCAGTTTACCCATTTTATAAGATCATTTCAAATACTGACCATCCAAGGCCTGATTGACTGATCCATGAACTCTACTGATTATCGGCAGCTGTAATTCCAGGAACTAGCCATTCCAGGAGCTGTTTATCCTTGAAAGAAGTTGGCTACCTCCTTCAGGATAAACGATTTAATTAAGAATATGCCATTTACGAGTACATGGCCTTCAGCAGGTCACACAATCTACAGATGGTTTTTTAAATTTATTACTGAATACTGGAACTTAGCCCAAGCCTTGGCTTTATGCCTTCTTTGTCCTCTAATGTATAAAAATCACTTTCGGGTTAAAAAACACCGAAGCCTCACCCATGGAGCTGACGAGTTGCCTGGGATTCTCCCCTTTGGGTCTCACGCTGGATTGATCCGGGGCTTCCCCAGCATTGACTTTGAGAGACGGTGTTCCCCCGAAGTGGTGATGTTTTCTTTTTCTTTTTCTTTTTCTTGTTCCTCTATCTTAATAATTATTGTAATAGTTTTAATACTCTGTGTAATTTTGTATTGTTTGTGTCAGTGTCGTTCGTCTTATTGTCCTATTCCTTGTTTAGTTTAATAAATCCCTATTAAAATTTGTTGTATGAGAGTGTCATTTTGTGGGAGCAGATCCACGAACACTTAAAATCACAATACAAAAGTGATAGGCATCCTTTTGGTTTTCATTTCCCTAATCACCATAAAAAGATCTGCTATAAATATTCTTGTACAAATAGGTTATTTTCCTTTTTCTTTGGTATTTTTGTGGTATTTTTTCACTTAGCAATGGTATTATTAGATGAAAAGGCATGTATGCACAGTTTAATAACATGGGGAGAAATGTTGTAGAAAGATTTTCCAAGGACTATTGTTGAGAAAGGGGATAGACATAAGAAAGCTTGAAGGAATGACAGCATCAAGTACAGACTTTTCAAGGATTGGGAAGACTTGGGTATGTTGAAATAGGATGAAGTTGAAGGTTTGAGAGAAAGGGAATGATTGAGGATTCATTCTGCTGAAGACAGGAGATTTTGAATTAAGTACACTTTTAAAATGGATTAGCAAAGGGGTGGCTAGGTGGCGTAGTGGATAAAGCACCGGCCTTCGAGTCAGGAGTACCTGGGTTCAAATCCAGTCTGACATTTAATAATTACCTAGCTGTCTGCCACTTTAACCCCATTTGCCTTGCAAAAATCTAAAAAAAAAAATGGGTTAGCAATAGCAAGTAGAAGGTCCTCCTCTTCAACAGTGACTGAAGGGAAAATGATAAGAGATGATGACAAAAGATTTTGAGATAAAGAGAGTCAGATAATGACTTCAGTTTTCTCATTAAGTAAAGAGGCAAGTTCTCAATTGAGTGGGGAAGGAGAAATGGCAGAGGTTTCCATTTTTGTGGTAAATGAGATAGGGAATCAATTTGGGAGGAATAAAAGGGATGCCTTTCTAAAAGAAGGGTCTAGTTGAGGTTAGATAGAATTAGTTTGTAATATAACCCATCAGTAGTGTTTTGAGACTTCTTCCAGCTGCATTGAATGATGTTTGAGTAAGATTTAGAGGGGGGAAGATGGTGGGGCTAATCCAGGACTGATTTTGGGGGGGGGGGGCTCTAATACACAATACTTCAAGGATCAAAAATTCATGGAATCACATATTTAGAGCTGGAAGGAACATCAGATTGCCTTTAGGATTTCAACTAAGTTCTTCTGTACTCCTAGCCCAGTACTCCACCTTGCTGCCTCAAATGAAATTTAAGTCTATAAAGAAGCAATATTAATGTTGGTACTCCTTCCACTGACTTGCTTACACCTCCTCTTGAATTTAGTAGATGGACTTCAAGAGTTTTTATGGCCAAAAAGGTCATCTCCCTGAAAACAGAGACTCACAACTCTGGTTGATAAGGGTCATATAAGTTTTATTTCACAGGTGCAAAGTTATTGCATGCAGGCTTCCTCCCTAATGGATAAGTAACTAACAGGAGGAAAAGCTAGGATTTAAATAGAGGTAAAGAGAATGGCCTACATACTGTGAAAGATGTAGGAGTCAGGACAAGTATAGTGAAGAAGATTATGTCACTGTATTCAGAGGTAACAAAGGCTCAATTTTGGGAAACAAAGAGCTAACAGTTTGCTATCTTGTTGAGCTCCTGCCTCGGTTTCCTGGTTTTTGTGGGATACTCCTGCTGGCAGGTGATTGTTACCAATTCAAGTTCTTGTATAAAGAAGAAATTTTCTCAGGACCCTTAGAGAGCATAGCAAGGAAATTATAAAAACATTTTCTCCAGATTAATAAAGTCAGCATAACTCATGATGTAGTCTACTATAGAAAGATATTTTCATGTCAACAATATGAGTTTTTGGATCTAATAAAGTCTTCTCTGATATTTCTTTTGCTGCATTCCATAAGTTTTGATAATTGTCTCATTATTGTCATTCTCTTCCATAAAATTATTTATTGTTTCTATGACTTGTTATTTAGTCTACTCACTTTTTACTAGGTTGAGTAGTTTCTAATATAAGATTTCCAGACATGAGCAATGCAACAAACATTTGTTTTATTTAATTCATTTTTTTCAAGAGAGGACTTTTATTGGGAGGTGAGGAGGAGCTGGTAAGGAGGATAGAGGATAGAGTGATAGCAATGTGGTGGGGGAGGGGTTTAAATTAAATATAAAAATACACAGAAGGGAGAATAAAAAAATTCAAAAGGGGATACAGACAAGCAGAACAATGTTTTAAAAAAACAAATTACCTTCAAAAGATTTACAATTTCATTAAAAAGTGCATCTCTTACTTTCTTTGTAGAAGTGGAAGACCATGAGTGCAAAATATTGTGTATGCTGTCAAATGTTCTTGTTGAATAGTGGTCTGTTCTGTTTTTTGTTTTTGTTTTTGTAGCTTTTGTTTATTTCAAAACAAGAAGACTCAGTGATTTTAGGGGGCGGGGATGAATAACCAGAAAAATACAGTTATGACAATAGGAAAGTCATCAATAAAGCTTTAGTTTAAAAAAAAACCACCATACACACAAACAATAAAATAGTTGAATTCAGGCATTGAAGTGCAGGTGAGGAGTTGGATTGGTTGAAACTTAGCAACAGAATTTTCAAGTCTGATTTGTGGTTTGCTCTGAGGCTATTCATGATTTGGCTCTTTTTTTTTTTCCTGTCCCTTCTGCCCCTGTTTAAACTACATGGGGAAGCTATTTACAGACCTCTCAGAGTGCAAGTGAATTCTGCAGGTACTTTACAAGTGGGTCGGGGTGAAAAAAGGTACTGAGCTGCACATTCTGACCCTATTGTCAGCGTACTGGGGAGCAATCGAGTCAAGAATCTTGCATTTTCTCATTCATGTCCAGCTCGGTGTTGGGAAATAGATATCTATATCATTATCCACGTGTACATCCGCACTCACACGTACGCATTAGGAGAGAGAGAGAGAGAGAGAGAGAGAGAGAGAGAGAGAGAGAGAGAGAGAGAGAGAGAAAGAGTTTCAAAGCAGTTGAATAAACCAGCCAGCTCCAAAATTTTGTGGATCAAGCCACAGATTAGTTTCCTCACCAACAATCCATCCTTCTGCCTCCTTACTCAGTGTTCCTCCTCTCCAATTTGAGTAATCAGATTTTTTTGCATGGGGAAACCCATCCCTCCCTATCAAGGTCTCTCAAAAGTAGAGAGGACAATGTCTCCCAGCGCTGTGGCATAACTAATGAGGTGACAGCGAGGAAAAAAGCGCAGAGTTGGGGGGGGGCGGGGAGAAATCTCCTCCTCCCCAACACATCTGTGTGCACAGGCACATATAAATACAGCGAAAAGTGTTTGTGTGTACAAATGCACAAATTTGGAATAGAGGTGGGGCAGGGGCCGAGCTCTGGGGTTTCATTTTACTTATTTATTTGTCTACGTTCTATAAGACATTGCACATTAGGATAGGATCGTGCCAAATTTGCAAAACAGCTTTGGAGATGCCGGGGATCGAACCCGGGACCTCATACATGCGAAGCATGCGCTCTACCACTGAGCTACATCCCCAATACACTAACTGCTCTTTCTAGTCAGCTTTCCTGGAACTAAGTCACCGTGATTTCTGTTGGAGTTTTTGTTCAATTTTCGAAGCTGGATGGTTTGACAGCTTCTAGAAGGAGGGAGCTTTCTAACCATCCTAGTCTCTCTCTACCTTCCTCTCTCTCTCCGCACCGAAGGAGGACCCCAAGTGATCTCTAAGGTCCCATCTTCCCTGGAAAATTTCAATATAAGGCAGCTTCTTCTAAATCTTCTTTCTCTTTTCCTGCCCCTTCCCCCGAAAACCTCTGGAAATAAAGTTCTTAATAAATAGGAGGAGCTCCCTGAAAATCAGGAATGTTAGAGAAGAGGTTCTTGTTTGGAAACAAAATTGATGACAACTTCCCCAGATCTAGGCTTCTGGACTGCCCTCTACTGTAAACAGTTGGAATGTCCTTATCACAGGTCTTCAAAGGAGAAAAAAATTAAACGTCTTTCTCTGAGAAGTGCAAAACCTAGGGGAGTGTTTTACTCATCCCTAAAGGGCAGACCTAAATCCTTATCAACAAAGTACAGTGTATGGTCAACTCAACCTTTCGAAGTTAGGTTGCATGGTTGAGAAATCTAATGGGGTTTTGAAAACTTTATATTATATGGAGTAAGATTATTGGCTGTAATTCAAGTGATTCCAATTGTGTTGGCAACATCCAGTCAGATTATCCAGTGGATTATCCACAGGCTAATTTATAGGCTCTTTACAATCTGCTTTATTTAGTATTTATTGTCCTCCACCTTTGTAAGTCAATTTTCATAGCACACTCAGTGGCAGGGGAAAATTGATTATGACACTAGCATGGTTTTTCTGAAGTTTCTTCAGCTGTCTTAGAAGCTGAAGAGTTTTGAGTCCTTAGACCATGGGAAATGTTCTGATTTTTTTATGATTATATTAGGTCTTCTTCAACTTTGCCTTCTTGGTCATCAAAATTTTGATTTGTTTTCTGTCTAAAGGAAGGAGGAATAAAACCATTGTCTTCATTGGTTGGAATTGTTGTCTTCATTCATGGATGAATGCTGTAAAAAGATTCAAAAGAGTTCAAATTTTATTGCAAATCAGACTCCTCTACAAATGAGATGTCTGTAACAATTTGAGAATGTGAATGCTTAATGATGTTACTAGTTACATGGTTGATAATGGTATTTATCTCAATGACTTCCAGGCAAAATCTTGGTTTTTGCAGAAAATAATAGCCTTTGTAATCATATCAGCAGTTATAGAATGACAAGAAAAACCCCCCTCTGGAAATAGTAGGGATGGAGGTAGGGACATGTTATTTTGGTCTCCTAAGTTTCCTCATCTCTAATAATATTAATAATTAACTTAATGCTCATTTTGTACTTGTGAGATAAATTCATATCATACTATTATATTAATAAATAAGTATTCATTTGGGATCCACCCTTTTCCTTTTATTTCTGTTAAAACTCAATCTTGGGGGGGGGGCATCTAGATGGCTCAGTGAATAGAGCACTAGCCCTGGAGTCAGGAGGACCTGAGTTTAAATCCAGCCTCAAACACTTAATAATTGTCTAGCTGTGGAACTGTGGGTGAAAAAAAACCTTTTTTTTAAAAATTCAATTCAATTCCTGAAAAGGTCAGTCAGCCTTTGAAGGACATGACTGAATGATGAAAATTACTCCTAACTCTCAAGGCATCTTGCTCCTTAGTTTATCATGTTCCCACCTAACTGGGAGACCTAATTTCTGTTTAGAATTTCAGCTCATTGTCGGGGGTCGGCCCTGACCGCCTGAGTGGATAGGACCTCCCCGAGAGTGAGGTCAGGCCAATCTAAAGAAGATACGGTTCCTTAAGGGGAGCAGTGGCTTCACCTGGTTGGCCTGTGTCCATTGCTCCAATCGGGTGGTAGGTCCTGCCCTCGGGGCGGATCGGGGTGGCAGCCCAGAACGAACCCCCTATATTAGCCATCACCCTGAGCTATTCGGGGGATCCCTCTGCACCTAATAAGACATATGCCTCCTGAAGAAGTGTCTGCCTGAGTCCCTCCTCGCTGATCCCCGGGGGAGGGAAAACACCAGGGACGCCTGAAGCAGTGCCCACTGAGGAGCTCACTCGGGAGTCCGGGGAAGAAGACCCCGGACAGAACTGGCCCCCGAACAGGGACACCCGAAGACCCCGCCGAGTGAGGTAAGCCTGTTTAAGTAAAAACAGAAGAGGCAGACACCCTAGGTCCACGGGACACCTAGAGGGAGTAAAGATGGGCAAAGGAATGTCTAAGCATTTACAGCCAGAGGATTCAGGAGTATTAGCATGTCAAGTACATGCACTAGTAAAGACTCATGGTATAAGAGTCCGTATAAAAGAATGTAAGGATTGGGTGGAAAAAATATTGGTTGTCTCTCCTTGGGTCTCCCACACCGGCATTGACCCTCAGAAGTGGAGAGTGGTAGGAACTCAAATGTCCTCTTACAACACAGAAAAACCTGGCTTTCTAACGGACACAGACTTTGTAATTTACTCCGTGGTGGCTGCAGCCCTTGACCCGCAGCCCCCACAAGGAGCCGTGTCCGGAGAATCACAAACAGGACCCTCATTACTGGGGGAACCTGAATGGCCCCCGCCCCCAGATGAGGGGCTTGATGACCGGAGGGAACCAGCCCCCAAATACCCTTGGGAAGAACTGGCTGCTGCGAGTCGATCGCCTGCCCCGGTAAAAAGTGATAGTAAGATTTTAGAACAAAAGGGCAAACATACAGAATGGCAAGGGATCTGCGGACAGGGTGCAGATGGCCGGAGCCACGTGCTGATAACAGGAAAGGAAGGGTCTGGGGCGACCATCCCCAGACAGGCACCCCGCCGGACTCGTTTACAGCAGGCCATTCATAAGGCTTTGGAGGATGGGGAGGAAGTAGAGGAAGAAGACCTAGACTATCTTACCTCCTCAGCAGCTGCTTACCCAATATTTGTGCAAAGAGAAAACGGCCAACAGGTTAGAGTTCGCCGCCCAATACCGTACAAATTTATCAAAGATCTCAGAGAGGCAGTCCATAATTATGGGCCAGGATCTGCCTATGTAAAACGGCTCATAAGTTCTAACACTCAGACTGCCGCCTGGCTCCCCATGGATTGGGATGAAACTTTACAAGCGGTGTTAGAGTCATCACATTACACCGCCTGGGCTGCCTACTGGCGCAGAGAGGCCAGGCTACAGGCTGAGATCATAGACCCAAATAATTCTGATTTAGTAACTAATCAACTCATTGGATGTGGCCAGTTTAACACTGTGGAGGCTCAATTACAACTTTCAGAACCCATTGTCAGGGCAGTGCAGATAGCAGGACTGAATGCCCTGAACAAACTGGCTCGAGCAGCCTCGACTCCCCTGCAGCAGCTGAAACAGAGAGCCAAGGAGTCTGCTGTAGATTTTATCAGCAGAGTGCAGACTACTGTGGAAGGGAAATTCGGGACAGGAAATGCAGCACAGCCTTTAATCATTCAGTTGATAAAGGGAGGGCTAACTCATTCAAAAGGCTTGCTAGCTACTCTTCCTGCTGACCCCTCCTTAGAGGAGATAATTGATAAGGCCCTAGACGAGGAACCCCCCCATCCTCTCCAAACCTCTATTAACCTCCTCGTTAATGCTTTACAAACCACAAGCTTAGTGCCTAGATCAAAGGGTAAAGGAAACTGTTTTCGCTGCGGGAAGGCCGGTCACTTTCAAGCTGAGTGCCATAATTCCCAGAAGAGTGCAATGAAGTGCTTTGTCTGTGGTAAACCTGGTCATATAGCAAAGCATTGTAGACAGAAAAATAAGAAGTATAGCAATGATGGGCCGCAGGGAAACGGGAAGAGGGGTCGGGAAGCCGAGGGCCCGACCTCAGGGCTGACCTATTAAATCCCTCGGTTACTATTCCCCTCTCAGAGAGCACAGAATTGAGCCCATGGACTACGACTACTGTTAAAGCCTCCCCTAGGGACTTCCACCGTTTAGTGATTGGAACTGCTCTCGCTCCCCAGGTCATTGTCCACACACAGCTCCTAAGCCCAGGCCAGACTTCTATAACTGTTACAAATCCCCACCATTATCCAATAGAACTAAAAGGCGGTGAGCCTGTTGCTCTTGCTATTTCCCTCCCCTGGATAGATAAGGATTGGAGAGAGTGTACCAATGAGGACACATTTGTGGCATGGACACAGGCTATATCAGCCCACCATCCCACTTTACCACTTATAGTGGAGGGAAGAGAGATTGTAGGTTTAATTGATACAGGTGCTGATGTCTCGGTCATATCCACAAAAGATTGGCAGCCCTGTTGGGAACTTTCAAAAACTCCCCAAGACATCACGGGAGTTTCAGGAGGAACTTTGGCGAAAAAGTCTCTAAGATTTCTAAAATGGAAAAGTGATGATATAGCAGGGATTTTCCGCCCTTTGGTACTTACTATTCCTATGTCCCTATGGGGGAGGGATGTTTTGCAAACTTTGGGCTTGTCTCTGACTACAGACACAGCTTTAAACCACTAGGGGTCACTGGAGGGCCGCAACCCATACCACTGACGTGGAGATCCGACAAACCGGTTTGGGTAGATCAGTGGCCCCTCACCAAAGAGAAATTACAGGCCCTTGCTAACATAGTACAAGGACTTTTATCGGCTGGACAAGTAGAGCCATCCACCAGCCCATGGAATTCCCCAGTTTTTGTAATCAAAAAGAAAAGTGGGAAATGGAGAATGTTAGTAGATCTAAGAAAAGTAAATGCCACTCTACAACCTATGGGTACCACCCAGCCTGGGTTGCCTTCTCCAGTTGCCATTCCAAAGGCTTGGCCCATAACTGTTATAGATATAAAGGATTGTTTTTATAGTATACCCCTTAACCCTGTAGATAGACAACGCTTTGCCTTTAGTGTACCTGCTGTAAATTATCAAGAACCTGCTCAGCGTTTTCAGTTTAAAGTCCTTCCCCAAGGCATGGCAAACAGTCCCACTCTATGTCAGGTTTATGTTGCACAGATTTTGATGCCCATTAGGCGAGAACACTCGGGAGCCATTATTATTCATTATATGGATGACATATTAATTTCTGCATCCCACCGGACTGATGTCTCGCTTATTTTACAAAAGATTACCTCAGCCCTAGCAGCATATGGGTTACAAGTTGCCCCTGAAAAGATACAAACAGAACCTCCCTACACATATTTAGGACATCAGGTATACAAGGATTTAGTGAAGAAATCTCCTAAGATTGATACAGCTCAAGTTTCTACATTAAATGACTTTCAGAAATTAATTGGTTCAATCCAATGGCTGAGGAATGTAGTTCCTATTTCCAATGATATGATGTATCCATTGTATAATATTTTAAAAGGCTCATCTGATTTGAACTCGCCTTGTACATGGACCCCTGCAGCCAGGGAAGCTGTTACTCAGATACAGGACTTAGCATCCACATCAATTGTTGCCCAATTAGATCCAGCCGCTCCGGTTTATGTAACTCTGGTGTGTCATCCTTCATTGGGTAAGGCCGGAGTAGTGTTCCAAGTTACAGGTCCTTTACAATGGGTACATTCATCTAAATCCATGAAGTCTATACCCTCCAAGTTTGAAGTGGATGCACAACTCCTTTTGAAAGCAGCGGAAGCTGCAATCACTATTTTTGGTACCATTCCTATGTTACTGCTCCAAGAGGATCCTGCAATACTTACTCATCTAGCACAGAACTCTGAGGAGTGGGCCATGTTATTGTCTATTTATCCCACTTCTCAGGGTCATCCACCTCCCTCATTACGAGGATGGTTGCAACTCCCTTTGAAGTATCCCTCCAACCCTGTAGTTCCTCAGCCAGTACAGGGAGTCAATGTTTTTACGGATGCTACCAAACACCATAGAGCATCTATTTATATTCCAGACAAGAAGATATTGAAGGTGCTACAAACCCCATATACCTCAGCTCAAAAGAATGAATTGCAGGCCATTGTGATAGCCTTAGAACTGTGTGCTTATGAGCCTTTTAACTTAATCACTGATAGCTATTACTGCTTTGTCTTATTGCAACAGTTAGCTCTAGCAGATCTTTCTTTGTCCAATTCTGCAGTCATAGATCTTTTACACCAAGCACAACGGTCTCTCCTACACCGCTCTGACCTCCTCTATGTCTTACATGTCAGATCTCATGTGTCCACTTCTGGCCCAATATACTCAGGGAATGCCATAGCTGACTTGGCTCTCTTTGACCCTGATATCAAAAGTGAGATAGTCATGTATGCAGATCCTTCTATTGTTCATGACACATTTCATCTCCCAGCAAAAACACTTGCACGGCTTTATGGTCTTCCTAAGGAAGAGGCACGTTGCATTGTCCGACAATGCAGGCATTGTGTCCCTTTCCACCCTGCCCCGCTTGTACATGCCACCAACCCCCGGGGCCTGGCCCCTAATGACATTTGGCAGATGGATGTCACCCACTTTCAGGCCAGCCTGATTCATGTCACTGTGGACACTTTTTCTAACTTTATTATGGCCACTTTGCAGCCTGGTGAGGCTGTACGCCATGTGATAGCTCATTGTCTTCACTGCTTTGCCACCCATGGGATACCTCGGTTGTTAAAAACCGACAACGGCCCGGCCTATACCTCCTCTGCTTTTGCTCGCTTCTGCCACCAATTCGGTGTCACTCATGTTACCGGTATCCCTTACAACCCCACCGGTCAAGCCATCGTGGAGCGTGCCAATCAATCCTTGAAGCGCACTCTCATTAAACAAAAAGGGGGAGTGCGTGGTAGGCTCACTGCAGCCCAGGTAGCAACAGCAGTATTCACTAGGAATTATTTGATTGATAATGAACAAGGCATCACCCCTGCCATGAAACAGATGCTGTCAACATCAACACAGACACAAAAACATGAACAACAAACACAAAAACATGATGAACAACAAACACAAAAACATGATAAAAAAGCACACTTGCAAAGTCCGACCACAGTTTGGTGGAGAGATGAGGAGGGTCGTTGGCACGGCCCTGTACAGGTTAAGGTGTGGGGAAAGGGTTTCTTATGTCTCCAAACAGGTGAGAGAACACGCTGGGTGCCCGTCAAATGGACCAGGGCCTGTGAAGAAACGAAGGAAAAGATATCGGAGCAGCACCCTTCGGAGAATTCCTCTTATTCTAATTCCACAGTGCCATTACATTCCCTACCACCCTGCCCAATAGGCCACCGTTCGCAAGTATTCATACCTACGGTACCCTGCTCCACGGGCATCCCAAGACTAGGACCACTTGGGCTACCTAACAACACTGAGTTATGGTTTTGGGATGGACAGCAGAACCACACCACGTACACCATGAGACCCTCTCCCACTCCTGTTGCCTTACCGTATGGACAGATGCATCCCGACCTCTGGAAAATAGGAGCGGCCTTAGGGGGAGTGAACGCCTCTTTTCGCCTGTGGCCATGCCCTCGTAATGATGATGCCTGTCATGACTTTTCATTCCAACAATGGTATAATGTGTTTAAGACTCTTAACAGCTCTTGCCATCAAACCAAGGACGGCACAGACCGCTTGTGCTACCGGCTGAGCGCCACCGCGCACACCCCTCCGGACGCTCTCTTCCTTCTTTGTCCCCCTGATAACCTGACTATTCAACTAAAGGGGGAGTCCGCTGGTTTACCCCTTTTTAACATCACTTGTACTGACCCGATTTTTACAAATGTTTTACGGTATAATCATACTGGGTATGCTGTGTTCCTAGCTGTATCCCCTCCCTACCAACTCCTACCTGTCAAAGCAGAAGATTTTGCGTTGTCCCCCGCTGATTCTTTGGTGAAAAAATTGTACCGTGCAGTGTTGGGGGAAAAGTTGTTACATACCAGGAGGGATGGGATCGGGGATGCTTTGAGTTTGGTGAACTTGGCTATTGAGATGTATGAGGAATGGCAGATCCAGGAACTAGAGAGTGAGGTGACTATGTTAGCTTCTACTATCCAAACATTCATAACAAACCAGGTCTCCCTCTGGCATTACCAGCAACATGTTGACTCCCTTCTACAGAAGCAAATAGGAGCATTGGAAACAACAGTCCTCTGGTTAGGGGATAGACTGGCCCTTATGGCAGGGTACATGAAACTTCAATGCCATTATAAGTATCAGCCTCTCTGTGTGCTTAATTTGCCTGTAAATATGTCACAGTTCCCATCAGACTGGGGTAGAGTTAAACAGGCATTACAGGGGGCGATGTTAGCCTACAACACCTCCAATGACATCCACCAATTAGATATGCTGATAGCCCAGCTCAACAACATTTCCTCCCATTTCAGAGCTGAGTGGGATGATCAAGAAGACTCCTTTCTAAAATGGTTTACGGGTGCCCTCCACCTGAGATGGTTGTTTTCCTTCTTGCCGGCTGTAGGAATGTTTATTGTGATTTGTCTCTTTTTCCCATGTATCCTGAAACTATTGTTCTTCATCTTTTCTCGTTCTCTGGAGGCATTGAAGGCGGACCTTCTAGGCCCACGCCATCACCGGGCTCGGGCAGCCCCTGTGTGATTACTGACCGAACCGAGCCAGGGTGCTCTGCCCCCCCCATAAGCAGGTGGGGCGCTAATTGTGTTAAACAAAAAGGGGGAGTTTGTCGGGGGTCGGCCCTGACCGCCTGAGTGGATAGGACCTCCCCGAGAGTGAGGTCAGGCCAATCTAAAGAAGATACGGTTCCTTAAGGGGAGCAGTGGCTTCACCTGGTTGGCCTGTGTCCATTGCTCCAATCGGGTGGTAGGTCCTGCCCTCGGGGCGGATCGGGGTGGCAGCCCAGAACGAACCCCCTATATTAGCCATCACCCTGAGCTATTCGGGGGATCCCTCTGCACCTAATAAGACATATGCCTCCTGAAGAAGTGTCTGCCTGAGTCCCTCCTCGCTGATCCCCGGGGGAGGGAAAACACCAGGGACGCCTGAAGCAGTGCCCACTGAGGAGCTCACTCGGGAGTCCGGGGAAGAAGACCCCGGACAGCTCATGAAGGAGAAAATTTGCTAGAACAATCCAGATGGAGATGGCTTTTCCTTGACCAGATTCCTTGAGGCTGCTTAAGACTCATGATCAAGTCACATTCTCAGCCCATCTCCTCTTAAATACCCACCAATCAGGATTGAGGTTCACTTGTCAAGAGGGTTTCCTTTCAGAAGGAATTCCAGGTGTTTGAGGGGGTCTCTCATGGGGTCTTTGGTTACAGAGAGAAACCATGGAGCATTAATTTATTGATTTTCAGCTAGCCTAACTAATAAATTGATTATCCAGAAACTCTATCTCTTGAAGTTTTCATTCATCTCAATTGTCAGAAAACTTCCTGTCTTGCCTAAAAAATGACCTGCAGTGGTGTTGGGAGCCAGGGTCTCTAAGCTGCTTGACACAGTCATGGAAAGAAGACTCAAGGCGGTCACACCACCTGATGGAACATTTCCTTCTTCAAATTCTCCTTCATCAAAAATGACAGGATGTCTCTACCCCATAGAGAGGTGGGTAATGAAGGAATAACATAAGGCAGAAACTTCCTTGAGTCATCATCAGAAAACCAGTTAAGCATTTGTGAACTTTGTCCCACCCCCATGGCTTGTCCAATTCTGATCAGTTTATTAGGGGTAGGTTGGACTGGCCATGAAGGAGGCCAATCTTTTCCATCTATACAAGAGACAGCCTGTACCAGCTTAGAGAATCTGGCTCCCAATACAGTGGGATATTTAAGGTATCCCCAAACAAGGTATCCAACATGATACTGAAGAAGGAGGCCAGGGAGCTCCAAATTGATTATATAAGTAGTTTAATAATTAAAGTGGGATACTCACATTGGGGCAGTCTGGGGCAATAAATATATTGAATCCCTATGAAGAGCCCCTTAAACCCTTCATGGTTATTATAGATATCAGAAAAAGGGAGGAGGAATTGGTGCAGATTGGCTGATATTTTGGGGTTTACTCTGCTCAGAACTGGATCTTGGGTCCCAGATAGCTGGGTGCCCAATCAGTTCTGTTTAGGCTAGAGTCCTGGACAAATACCAGTCATGTCCTGTTTGTGTCCTGGTCAGTGTGCTTTCTTTTGGCTTTCATTAATCTTAGTTTACGCTACTCATTGATTAGAACCTCTATATTATCATTATCATCATCATCATCATTATTATAGCTTTCACAAATAGAATCTTTTGCTAGGAAACATTATTCATGGTTTTTACTGCTCAAGGTGTCCACGTTATAGCTTTTACTAATAGGGACTTCATATGCCCCCAAATCTTTTGGGGCCTTGGATTTGGGCCTCACCAAGAGGGTGAGATAGAGTATGGCTTATAAAGAGGAAACAGGTATGGTTAAACAAACTAAGAGAGACAAGATTTTACACAAAGATGATTAGCACAATATTGTGAAGAAGTCTGTTCTCATAATATTCTTGTGTATATCTCAGTATCCCCTTCAATGCAATATCAGAAAAATGTTGAGATGGTCTAGTTTAGAGTTGAGGACATGTGAACAAATTGACAGAAAGACTGACTCATGAGTATTTAGGGAAAAAAAGTATTTAGAGAACAAAAAAATTTATTCTGTCAAAGTAACAAAGTAAAGGGATTAAACAGTAAGCGAAATTTAGTAAAGTAATTAGAGACAAAACAGTTGATAGATCAGAGGAATAAGTAGCATAAAGAGAGAATAACAATGGGGCAGCAAGGTGGATAGAGTACCAGCTCTGGAGTCAGGAGGACCTGAGTTCAAATGCACTTCAGACACTTAATAATTGCCTAGCTGTGTGACCTTGGATAAGTCCCTTAACCTCATTGCCTTAAATAAATAAAAAATAAAATAAAAGGGAATAACATAATGAAAGAAATTAAGAAAAGTGGCAAGGTTCCTGCAATTGGGCTAGATTTCTTAGGGGAAACCACTGAAGTCCCTTAGGAAAGTATCTAAACTAAGAGAAAAATTTAGGACAGTTGCAAGGGCATGGCATTTGGGCTGATAACAATAGCTATTAGAGAATAAACGTAGGGCTTATATAGGGGAGTCTGTGGTATATGAGCTGGAAAGGGGAAAGGGAGATTTACATCTCAGTACATCTTTTTGATAGGATAGCCTTTGGGATGAGTTTGGAGAGTATACCTTTTCAATGGGATAGCCTTTGGCATGCCAACTTCAAATGAATATCAAATATGAATATCAAAATATGCTGAATGGAAGTGCTAATCTCTCCCTCTAGTAAGATAGCTTTCTTTGTATAGTTTGCTCCTGAGTGGCCCAACAATGGGAGCTATTTATCCAGATAACAAGGGGGTGGAAATCAAACCACACACAGCATATGCAAGTCCAGAACAGAAGGAAATAATATTTGGCATCACATTTTTCTCTGTCTGATATTTCCTCTAACACAAGGGGCCAGATGGTTCTGGTCCACACCTGGAGCATGACAGCTTTGACATAATGTATGGGTACAGAATATATACTATATTGAAAAAGTTTCTGACTAGATACAAAATTTATGAGATAGTTGTTATCAAGATAAGGACAGTACAGAAAGGCACAAAATAAGTTTTTTTTCAAAATTGTTAGAAAAAATTATAAGAAAACATAACAGGTTTTTGTAGGCAGAAAGTTAGTATGGAAAAATATGTTAGGTTAACTATTTGTTGGTATAATACTTTTCACTACCTAACATTTCCATAGTATCAGGTCTAAGTGGAAAATTTATCCACAAGGGGAAACTTTCTGTTAGGTGTTCTGGATATGGACTGACTCTTTCCCTATTACAAACAGTTAAATCTACTCTGGTTAAGAATATATATTCTGAGTTTTTGATCTAGGGAACTATGGGCATAGAGGAATATTGTAACTGGAAACAAATTTTGTAATCTTTTTCTGCCCTTAACCTCTACTTTGATCCTGGCCAAGCACTCACCAGTGGGCCAAGTTAGATGCTATATTATGCACACACAATAGTATATCATATAGTAGGGGCTCATCCTACAGTCACAACTCCTACAGCAATCTCTCCAATGCAAGAACCAGACCACTCCCAAAAGGCAAACTCTCCAAACAAGACCTGAACCACTCCCAAAATGCCACCCCTTGCATGGACCCTGAAGGGCATTTAAAGAAAAACTGGAGCATTTTTGTCTCTCTTATGATCCTTACCTTTTTTTTAATGTGTGAGCTAATTAGCCATTAGCCTGCCTGGTTAAGCTGCTGCATCCAAAACCACATGGCCTTTAAAGAACTATTTAACTATCTCTAACTTTGTTTTGTGTTGTGAGAACTTTTAGATAAAATTGTATTTTGGGGGGCAGCTAGGTGGCACAGCGGATACAGCACTGGCCCTGGAGTTAGGAGCACCTCAGTTCAAATCTGACCTCAGACACAATAATTATCTAGCTGTGTGGCCTTGGGCAAGCCACTTAACCCCATTGCCTTGCAAAAAGAAATTGTGTTTTCTTTTTATTCCTGTACTCTAGGGTTAGAGTTGTGAATTCTTCATGGGAAACTAGTGAATCCTCCAACAACATTTTGAGTCATTTTCTTTGTGCTGCAGCTTCTAATAAATTTGCACTCTTAGTGGAATCTTCCATAGAGTTTGTTCTAATTGATAGAGGTCTCCTGAAGTACACTAGGTAGATAAACCTAACAATTATTTGCTGCCTTGTGATCTGGATTTTGTGGGATTTTGTCTAAGAACCTCACAGTGTGTTCCAAATCTTTTCAGGAGTTAGGATTTTTAAAAAGGGGAAGTCTGAGCCATTAAATCTGCAAGAGAATGACTTTAAAATTTCTTTAAATCAATAAATCTGAGACAGATTTCAAGGCTCTGTGTGGAGACATATTATAAATTATTATAAATTGACAGGATTAAAATTTGGGGAAAACTTGATACCAAAGACTCCCACCCCCATAGCTGTGTGCTTGCTCCTTGGAAGGAATTAGATTGACAAAAGCAAAATACCTGAGTTCCTGGAAATTATCTTTGGGTGGTACTTTCTCTCTCTCTCTTAGAAATGTTCTCTCTCATTCTCTGCTGACCTACCCTCTGCAGAGGGAGAGGGGAGGGAGAAGGAACATCTTCCTTTTTAAAACTTTGAAACTCAAACCTAAGTCTCAGATGGAATGCATGCTTCGCTGCAGGAAGGGTAAGACCCCCAAAAAACTTGTTTTAGGAAATGGGGACCCCCATGCCTTCTTCCTCGTTTGGGGAGGAAGGAGGGGGGTTGTTGGTTGTCATTCATAATTCTTCTGAAAAGTGTTTAGTCCTATTCTTTGACTTCTTACCTACTGAGGAAGGCTCTAAGTCTCTTGTATTTGTATCAATTTCCTCTTTATCTTGTATTTCAGACTTTTATAAGTGATATTTGATGAAAGCATTTTTTTCTTTAAGTTTCATTTTATCTTCAGTGATTTTGATCGCCTTAATCTTATTTAGTTAAGAATTCTTCATTTGGGAAAAAATATCTCCCCTTTTTATGTACATTTTTATTATATGAAATTTTATGGTCTAAGTGCAATTTATATCAAACTCCAGTTTCCCCAAAAGAGCTTCTCAAATAATAGTGGGGTAGGAGAGCATATTTCTTTCATCCTTTGTAATGATAAAGCTTCTACTGTTCGTTTATTGCAAATATCATTGATTCTTAGCTTAGGATGAATTCTTTTGATCATATTAAAGAAGTGTCCTTCCATTCATATGAATATTGCATTTTGTCAAAAGTTTTTCCTATAACTATCGAAATTATTATGTGGTCTTTGTAGTTTATATAATTAAACAGTTTTTCTAATGGTGAATAAATATGGAGTCCAGGGGAGTACCTTAAAACTGAAATAGCCTTGTTTGGGGACTTCACTAAGCTAGTGAGAGCAAGCAACTCTTCTCTCATTGTAACCCACTGCTGAAACTAAGGTTTCCGAACTAGGGTTCAGCTTTCCGGAGCTAGGTAGAACAAGTTTAAAGTCCAAATAGCAGCCTTTCAAGCTATTATTTTTCTGCCGCTCAACTGCCAAGACTTCTTTAGACCAAACATCCCTAGATCGTGAGTTCAACTGAAGAACTCCAGACCCGGCTGAGAACACCCTAGTCACCTACTATATTAGTGGTTTTCCTCAAGTGTGCAATTCAGCACAGGACTCAACACACATTCTCTAGATATGATTTAACCAGTGATTTTTAACATGGTCCCTAACTCATTTATACTATGAAAAATAGTTGAGAATTTCTGGTACTTTTTGTTTCAGACAGGACCAAAAGAGACAGCCCTGCAGGAATGCAGCGGAAAGGAAGTTAGCTACATCCACTGTTAACTAAGCCATCAGCAAAGGGGAATTGGAGAGGGACCCTGAGCTCTTGAGGTGAAACCCGAAAGTTCACTTGCATTCCCATCCCCACTTTTGTTAAGTCATCCATCCTATGCCCTTTATCCATCTTTTCCTAATCTCAGAACACTATAAACACTGAAACTGTTGACACTTTCCTTACTTTGAAACTTGTCCTTGTCCTCCTTCCCCCGCTTCACACACTTTTCCTTCTCCGGGGTAAACTCATCTTGAGGCTCACAGCTTCCTCAAGTTCTTTGCCAACTCTGTCTGTCCCTTGCAGACAAGGAATGAGGCCAGGGCTGAGCAGAAGATTCAAGCCCCTCCCTCTTCGCCCCACATCCGTGAAGTTCCTTTTCTTCCATCCCGGTGAAGTGGGAATTGCATTCGTTTTGAAAAGGAATGAATCATGTTCCCTGACTCACTTTTCATATTAAAAAACAAACATACTGGGGCGGCTAGGTGGCGTAGTGGATAAAGCACCCGCCCTGGAGTCAGGAGTACCTGGGTTCAAATCCGGTCTCAGACACTTAATAATTACCTGGCTGTGTGACCTTGGGCAAGTCACTTAACCCTGTTTGCCTTGCAAAAAAACCTAAGAAAAACCCAAACATACACTTAGAAGGAGGCAGATAACCTTTCTTAGTCGATTCAAGACTTCTTATCTGGTTGGTTCCATGGCTTAGTTGGTTAAAGCACCTGTCTAGTAAACAGGAGATCCTGGGTTCGAATTCCAGCGGGACCTTTCACTTTCATTTCACTGAGAACTATTTGTGACAAATAATGTGATTCTTGGAAATTTCAGAAAAAGGAAAAACCTTTCAAAAGTGACTGAGGTTGATCTTGTCAAAAGAAAAAATGACTTCCCTTCTCCGGGTAGATAAGGTTTTCCACTTTATTTTTCTTCTTTAATAAGGCTAGAGGAACTAGAAATGAGTTTTAGGAAATGAGTTTTTTAAAAAATACAAATTCTACAGTATAAAGTTTCCATTAACCACCCTCCTCCAATTCCCCAACGGAAGTTGGATCAGTGATTTCATCAGTGTTAGAACCTCCCAGTGTAAACATTCTCTAAAGATGATCTGTAGGTCTTTATAGTCCTCAAAAATTTACCTGGGGCACTGAAAGGTTAAGTGGAACACTGCTACCTGAAGATTAAAATAGAAACATTTCTTCCTAACAAGCAGGTATTCTCTACCTTGTTGAAGTACATGGGAGGAAAACTAGCCTCAAATTTTATATATATATACATATATATCTCTCAATACTGATAATTCTTTCAGATGATTTGTAAACATTTAGCTGATGAGGCTAGGAAATGAACAATAAAAAGAATGTTGTGATTAAAGAAATCACAATATGGCTGAGGGAGAGATGGTGACAGGAAAAATTGCAGTTCACTTAACAAAATTTACCTAGAGTGCAAATGGGTGTTTCTATCTACTGTAAATTATTATGATACTGTCCCTTTAGATAACATAGCAATAGCAGAGCTGGAAGTTTTAGAAATTTCTGTCATTCATTCTAAGTCCCTAAGACCCAGTCCTCCAAAACCTAGATTCCCAGGATTTGGAGGTTCTATCAAAGTATCTTCATTGTAACCTTTCTGTATATCAGGTACATGATCAAATTCTGTAATAACTAGAAGAACTAGTACAGTACATGGTATGACTAGTTGACTAATACCACCTCCATTTAGGAGCTAGAAAAAGATGACAGGCAATGGTGCATATTTACTTAATGCTTCTCACATGGACATGGAAAGTAATATAATTTTTCCTGTCAGAGCAAGCACCCCTGTTCCCCTCAGCCATATTTTGATTTCTCTGATCATAATGCCCATTACATTAGTCATTTCCTAGCCTTACCAGTCAAATATTTGTAAATCATTTCAGAGAATTACCATAATTGAATTGTGTTAAATATGAAAAGTTCAGAAATTGAACATCTAACAAACATTAAAGGCATGATTTGAATTTAATTTCCTTTGCTCTAGAAATCATCTACTTTTCACTTTATATCTTCATAGTTAACTAACCAATCAAACTTAATTTGCTCCTTTGTTTTTTCTTTCTCATTTTCAATTCAACTCATTTCAATAAAAAGTGATTAACTTGAGCAAGAAGAGATCATAAGGGTATAACCACACATTCAAGTCCTGCTGCAGATCATTTTCTACATGAAGACTTTGAGGTTCAGAGGTGCATTGATTATGGCCATTGTGGGGCAGAGCATGGATTAGCACTCTCATAATCTATAGGTTCCATGAGAGAACAAGTGCAAATGAAATCTATACTCCTTTTGAGGGAAAAGATGGGTTGTTGAGTAAAATGAGGACAGCACAGATGAGGAAAGGCATATGAATATACTTCGATCTCCTTTGTGGATAAGTCTCTTTTTTTTTAATTTCCCTACATAGACAGGGGATAAGGAGAAGGACTTGGCACCAAGAAATCATAGAGTCAATTATCTTTTGAGAAAGGTAGAAGAAACTCCTTTCAACAAGTCTGTGGGTGTGAGGAAACCTAAAGAACCTTCTGAGTCTGAGGATCAAGGACAAATCCCCTTTTATTTTAGTTCTTGTTATTAAAAGGCCTTTAGAAACTGGTCCTATGAATCAATTCACTTTATTGACAGTATAATTTTAAGTTTCAATTCTCATTATGTTGTAAGTGTGGAAAAAATGTAAAAAACTGACTTGAATCAGCACTGATCCCAGGACATGTTATTGAAGTTATTTTTAGTTGGCTAGTTAATCATTTTAAAAATGGAAACCCCAAATAAACTTAAAAAAAATCAGTTTATTTTTTCTTAAATTATATGTTGAAAACAAATTTGATTAGTTGAGGAACTCTGGTTGCCATATTTCTAGTCAGAGTTCTGCCATTGTCATGTCCCTAAGTCTCAGTTTCCTCTAATATTAAAAATGGAATAGATCACAAGGCAATACAACTGGAGACAGAGTACCTAGGTGTGTTTCCTAGCTTGTAAAATTAGAAATAGCAATACTTGTACTACTCCTAAATTTCAATTCTATCATTCTGTGTGTGTCTAGGAAATCTGAAAGCTACTTGCAAGGCTTGTAGGAAAAAAAGACATAGAAAATGTTAAGCTGGAATTTGTATGGAAATCTCCAAAGAAAGTTATACCTTCCCTGTAAAGCAACTCTTGAGAAAGCTCAATCACCTTGGTAATCGAAGTAAATAATATTTCTTTTATAATGTTCAGACAATACAGAGAGGGTCTCCCATAATTACCCTAGCTTTCACTAGTGGCTTTAGATGGTTCACGTGATTAAATTTATTTCTTCTCTACAAACACAGATATCATAAGTCACATCATAATGGAGAGGAGAGAGGACAGGGAAGCTATCTGGTGGTTTTAACAGCAGCCAGAAACTTCAAGATAATGAGCGCCCCTTGTCTACTCCGAGATCCTGCTCCTGTCTCTCACACTTGATTTGGAGATCAGAGTCTTTCTGGACATTTCTGATCTCTGAGAGAAAATTTTAAAAAAGTTCTTCTTAGAGCTGAGATACTTTTCAGATAGATCTTTGCTTCCATCTAGTGGCCATTTTCTGGCGTTGCACATCATCCTCAATTATCCCAGATTTCCTTTCTAACTCGACTTGTAAACTTATTTTCTATTGAATTCAGGATGGATAAACTTTGGCTCATTCTTTAAAAATTGTAAAGAACTTTCAAAAATAGAGGGAGGGTCGAATTAGGCCAAGGAAGGCTATAGTTTGCCTCTTTCTGAAGGATATTTGTATGCAAGACTCAAATCAGTAAGGTCAGAAGCCTTCAGTCTCCCACACATTTAGATATGCAGTGTCGATCAACAATAACATCTATTCATGTTGGCATAAAACCAATAGGCAGTATCCTTTAGGGGTATTTAACTGAGAAGATTAAGCATAGAGTTTTGATTTTGTACATTTTATAATAAATTTTAAAGAGCCTAATTCTGTCATTAAGTTATTGTGTATGTATCCATATATGTACATACATATATATGAATATATAAACAAATATACATACTTATATACATACAAAGTCCTCCTTAAAGGCAGAGGTTGTGTTTTTGCTTTTCTTTATAACCCCATGGCTTAATAAAGTGCCTAGTAGATCTTAGAAAATGCTTAATAAATGTCTGACTGATTTAAAGAAAATTATAGTTAAAGAAAGCAATAGAAGTAAATTCAAATGTGCTTTAAAATATTATTAAACTAAACTGCTATAAATTACATTTTCTTATAGGTTTATTTTCTCTTGTCCAGGGGAAGGAGAACTCAAACTCTAACTGAATCAAGGTTGCTTCATTAAGCTGGATCTTGTATCTCCAGGACATAGCATATACAAGATCTAAATAACTGTTTATTGGTTGATATTATAGTATGATTTTTGATTGGGAGAGGTAGAAATGGATATTTCAAGCAGAGGGAATGACATACCCAAAGGACTTAGATGGTCCATTCTTTGCCATGCCTGTTCAGGGAATGGCACATTGTGTGGTTTGTCTAGAGAGCTGAATGTATATAAGCGAATATTGGGATAAAAAAGTTGGATATGGTAGACATTTAGAAGTCAAACAGGGTAGTGACTCAATGGGTCAGCTAAGTGGTACAGTGGATGGAGCACTAACCTTGGAGTCAGGAGGACAGGAGTTCTAATCCAGCCTCAGATACTTAACACTTACTAACTGTGTGACCTTGGGCAAGTCATTTAACCCTGATTGTCCTCACATCCAGACCCATCTTCAGTGGTCCTAATTCACATCCATAAGACCCAGATAGTTCTGGAGAAGAAAGTAAGCTTGGTGACTTAGCACAGCATCCCCTCGTTCAAATCCAGTTCTTGTGCTTATCATGGCATCTCCTCCCTGATGTCATGGTCTTCTTCGAGGACAAAGGATAAACATCAGTGATTCAATCAAAGAGTGTTTTAGGAAGATAAATCTGGTTTGTTTTCAAAAGGAAAATTGGTAGGCATTGAACCTAGGGAAGATCAAATAAAGGGAAGGAAACAAATATTTCATTTAAGCATATGCAAGTGTGAGTGACTAGGAGGATGGTGGCATCCTCAGTAATAATAGGCAAATTACTAAAAGGGGAAAAGTTTTTAGGGGGGTGAAAATAATTAATTTAGTTATGGACATGTTGAATTTAAGATGTCTGCAAGATATCCAGTTCAAGATGTCTACTAGGCAGTTGGAGACAGAAGTCTGATGGTCAGGCTAAGGCTGAGTAAGTAGAGTTGAGAATCATGAGCATAAAAATGATAATTGAATCCATGGAAGCTAATGAGCTAATCACAAATAATATAAAGGAAGAAGCTTAGCAGGTGTGAACTAGATGAAGATCCATTAAAGGAGGCTAAGAAAGAGTGATCAAGTAGGTAGGAGAAAAGTCAGGAAAGAGTGGTGTCTTGAAAAACTAGAAAAGACTATATCAAGGAGAGGAATGTGATTGGCAGTGATAAAAGCTGTAGAGAGGCCAAGGAAAGAATTATGAGGATTGAAATAAGGTCATTAATTGGTAGGAAATAAGTGGACTTTTGAGGCAATGTTTAATAATAGATCAAATGACTATGGGTTGCTTTGATCTCCTCATCCTAAATTGCCTTTACATATCCTTTGACCATTTAAGACCTGGTATTTTAAAACTAATATTGGGAACAAAAGTGAGGTGAATAGCAGGGAAAGAAGCCCTTAATAACTATTCCAGGAAGGGGAGTGGGAGATGGGACAATGAAAGAGCTGAGGATTGGTGAAAGGAGTCTTGTACCTTGGATTCAATATTACTTGGACTGGCCTTCATTCTCTCACCAATTGGGAGATCCACTCATATTCTTTGTACAAGATGCTACTATGGACCTTTATCAGCAGAACACCAAAAGGTACTACTGAACACTTGTAAGGGACATGGGAGGGTTGGGGCAATGCTCTGATCCAACAGCTTCTTGAGGTTCTTGATGATGGCATCATTGGGCAAATGAAGACCATGACACAAGTCCCTTAGACTGGCTCCCTTGTTTAGTTGGGGCTATATGGGTTGGGGCCAATGAGCCAGTTCTTCCAGTTCAGCTATTAGAAAAAACAGTGGGTTTGTTCCAGCCTAGAATGCTCCAGCAAATGTTTGTGAGCCTCAGATTTGATGGAGTTAGGGTTAGGACAGTGACCCAATTGCATCAGGAAAAAGGCAATTGAATTAAATAAATTCAAGCTAAGTTTGTAAATGACTGATAGCACTTATATCATCCTCTTGGACTACCATTCCCATAAGTTCTTATAGTTATGCACTGAAGCCTGGTCCACTTGATATCTGGAATTCTATATTACTCATCAAAATAAACATCAGTTCATTATAAGTGATATATTCTTGGGACTTTTTCCATTTGAAAGTCAATGGTCATATCCTTTAGCTAGAAGTGTAATTAGACTTCCTTTACCTGCAATACACTCCATGCCATGTGAAACTTCTTATCTCAGACTTTTAACCATCTCTGCACAGAGATAATGTGATATACAGAAAGAACACTGGATTTGGGCTTAAATTGTCTTCATCTAGGAAAAAATATATGCATGATACTCTTTTTACATCATCTACAATATCCCAGTTTCCTCCAACTCCAATCTCAGACAATGAGAATGGCTCCCCATTTGCAAAGAAGGTAGTCCAACATATTATAAAATAAATTTTTAAAACAAAATTGACATGCATATTTCAATAAATACTGGTTGTAAAAATCAATGTAAATCTACAGAATCATTAAAAAATTAGGAATACAAGAGTTTATCTCTTATTCTCTCCTATAATCTCCAGATGTTACTTATTAGTATCATATTGCTTTTTTTCTGATGACTGCAAAGATTTTTAAAGTGGTCCATGGACCTTCCAAAAGTCTATTTCAATATTTCAATATATTTATTTCCGTACAATTGGTTTCCTTTGTAATCCTATATATTTATTGCATTGCATGTTTTTAAAAACATAATTTTAAGAAAGCTCCATTAGATCCATAGGCTTCACCAGGCTACCAAAAGGATCTTTAGCACAGAAAAGGTTAGGGAATAACCCCTGACTTAGTGATATGGCTCTTTCTATTATCCCTGTTGCAATGCTGACCTAAAAGCTTGACTCTTGTTTTCATAATTTGGGGGGGGGGCAAAAAACTGTCTCTGTCAAAGTAAAATTTTTTCTGTCATAGCTTCAACCTTTACTGTCAAGAGGGAAAAAAAACCTCAGAAATTTCATTTAGCAGGAGAAACAATTGCCCTATAGGAATATATTGAGTAACTCTTTTGGAGGATTTATGGAAACACATGAACATTAATAATTGACATTGATATGATACTTTTAAAGTGAAGTACTTTGAAAATATTATTTCAGTTGAGCCTCATAAAAATCCTGTAAATAAGGTGCTACAACTATTATTATCTCCATTTTAGAGTTGAGAAAAATGAGGCTCAAAGATGTTTTGACTTCCCCTGAAGTCACATATGACTTACATTGTGCCTAGGAGGTGCATACTAATATTTATTGACTGTTTGACAGCTAGCACATGTCAAAAATATGATTTGAATGCAGAATTTACAGAATCCAAGTGCAGAAACCCCTTGAATGATACCACTTAAGATGAGAAGGTATACATATTTTGAATTCCAAACAATTGGACCATTTTGATGAAATCACAGGTCCATTTATAATATTCTTTTTGGAAGAAATCAGAAGCAAGAGACAACAAGCTAAGAAAGAGGGAATGGGATATTAGGAAAAGTTTCAGTTTGATGGCAAAAACTTTGAAGCACAAACTTAAATGCTTAATAAATACTTCTTGTTTGATAGTAGAAACATTCAATATTTAGCTTTCACAAAAAAAGAGGGAATGTGGCAAACCATCATCACAGTGAGATAATTTATTTGGGTAACAGGTTCCCTTAGGGGTGAAAAAAACAAGTAGCATTCTTTTCTTGTCAGGAGAAATTGCTATATGATCCTAGCACTGGTAATAGCCATTGTACAATTATTATTATTTTGTTGTTGGGTTTTTTGGGCAAGGCAATGGAGTTATGTGACTTGTCTAAGGTCACACAGTTAGATAATATTAAGTGTTAAAAGTCGAATTCGAACTCAGATCCTCTTGACTCCAGGTGCTCTATTCACTGTGCCACCTAGCTGCCTCTTCATTATACAATTATAATATAGGTATACTTCTGTTACAGTTCTGCCCAGATGGAGTAATGCATAGAATGGTGATGCATAATCAGGATTATTTATTGATTGCCAACAATAATCAAAGCTCTAGGCCAAAAGATCTGGAGGGATACAAAGAAAAGGAAATTGTGGTCCTTTACCTTGATGAGCTTAAAATATATTGAGGGATAAAGGATACATATATGTGAAAAAGAAGAACCCATGGAGAGTTATGCAAGGAAACTAAATTAATCCCTCCTAAGGACTAGAAATTCTTAAGAATTTAGGAGGAATTGTACTGAAGTAGAAAATATATAGTCTGAGAGAGGGATAAAACAGGGCATCAGATTATTTAGGGAAAATAGAATGAAGATGATTTGGAAGAACAGTTTAGAATTGGGAACAGTTTGGGGGGGGAATTGGACATTAATTGGGTTGAAGTAAAAATTGGGTCAATGTGAAACAAATTTAAGATTAAATGATCTTTAGTGGAACTAAAGGTGAAACAAGATGGATGGAGTAGAGTTTGTTGAATAAGAATTAAATGAAATTAGATTAAATTATATAGCAAGAAGAAAATATAGAAAGACAAGGGTTTGAGTCTGAAATTGAAATCAATTTGTCAAGACTATTTCAAATAAACAATTAGTTCCTTTTCTTCCTTCCCTCTTTCCTTCCCATTTTTTCCTTTTCTTTTCTCCCCTCTCTCCCTGGAGCTCTAGAAGTAGATGCTATTAAGACAATAGTATGGTATAGTCAGTCAGTTCTGGTGGGGAAAGGTTTGGGGGATGGGAAATTTTAAAGAAAGAAAATGACTAATGATGTTCCCCCCACCCAGGATGCATTGTCTTACCCATCATAGTTTTCTCTGCATATTTCTTTCCTCATTCATCTTTATGTCCTTTTCCATTTCCTTACTCTTCTTCACAACATATCTCTCTGAATTCAGCCTGTTCACTTGTGACATTTTTTCTAGCATTTTTTTTCTTAGCAAGGCAATGGGGTTAAATAGCTTGCCCAAGGTCAGATACCTAGGCAATTATTAAGTGTCTGAGGCTAGATTTGAACTCAGGCACTCCTGACTCCAGAGCCAATGCTCTATCTACTACACCACCTAGCCACCCCTTTTCTAGCATTTATAATACCACTTGACTTCTTTGCTGTTTTGGTCCTTGTCCTTCACAGTCCCCCAAGAACACTGCTTTATCTCTCTTACATAACCTTACCTGACCCACTTCCTCAATTCTCCTTTATTAATATCCAGCTGATAAAGCAGCAATAGACTAGAAAAATCCTCATCCCAGCTACTACTATGAAATTAATTTTATTTTTTATTTAAATTTTGCCTCCTTTTTAATGTTCTTCCTATCTAGTTAACTCTATGTGGAAGAAGCAACATAATTTCCAAAGCCTGTTTACTGCCCCATGGGTAACAACAGATAAATCAGGTAATATAGGTAGCTTTAGACCTAAGAGAGGAATAGTGAAATAGAAGAAAAGACAGAAGGGTTCCTAATGATCTAGGGCCCCATTATTGGATTGAATTGGGAATAATTTAGAATTGGATCTTTGGGGAGTATCTGTATCCCCAGTAGACGATCTTTTTCTCATGGGGGTCACTAAGCTCTCTTTGGAAGGGACAGGAGCATTAGAAATGACAGTGACTTCATCAGGCCCATCAAATATTGGACAGATTGTAAGGGGTTTTTTACCACAAGACCAAAGGCAGAAGAAAGGCCGGAGAGTCTCAGAAAAGGAGGTTTGAGGGAAAGTATAAATATGTGATCCATTAGTCATGTCATAAAAGGAGATGTGTCCAGCTTCATAGTCCAAAAACACCCCTATACGCCGAGGAGGCCCTGTTAGAGGAAGGGGAGTCCGGAGTGGAGTAAGAGCCCAATATCCATTGCCATACAACTCCACAGCCCAAAACCCATTCTCAGGAGTCATGGGATCAAATCCTTTCTTTGTCACATTTTCTTTACAAATTCCTATAGCCCAATCTGTTCTATCACCCACTTCTACTTCCCAGTAGTGTTTCCCTGAGGTGAAGCCTTCTCGGCCTAGTACACAAGGCCAGGAATCGAATCTCTCTGGATTATCAGATAGCTTCTGTCTTGTGTCTTCCAACCTGATGGATTTCAAACCCTCATATAGGAAGAGATGAGGATGAGCTGTGTCTGGATCCAGAGTGACATCAACTGTAGAGAAAGTTAGAGGTCAGTGCATGCAGGCAACAAAGTTCATTTCTCTCTGAAAAGAGAGAATAAGAAGTTCATAAGACTCCCCAGGAAGATGAAATCCCATTTCATATGCTCCCAAAAGTTTTTCTCAGTCTTGACTCTTCAAAGAGGTAGAATAAAAGCTCATTTTGGGAGGGAGTATTAAATGCCACAGAAGATGTTGGTTTTAATAAGGACTACTTAGCTAGGCAAAGGTCCATGGTATATTTATTGTTTTAGTGGGAAGTTTTAAGACTTGAGTAACTAAACTCAGTTGTATTTTTTAATATGGCTTGAATCTACATCCCCAGATCCATGGGAAGGGGAAACATAAGAGAAAGGACCCCTGATCTAATAATTCCTTTCACTAGTTCCTATAACTTCATTGTCAACCACTTTCTTTTTCAACAAAAAGAGCATAGAAATGATTCACTACATCCTAGATTATAGAATCATAGTTGTAGAGCCAGGAATGATCAATTCTCATTTTATAGCTAAAGAAATTGAGAAAGAGATCAAATGACTTGTCAGGGTCCTATAGTAGACAATATCTGAGTCAGGATTCAAACTTGGGTCTTCCTGAGTGTTTTCCCTCTTTTAACTGTGGCAATCTTAGGGTTAAAGAACCCCGGGGATAAGTAGGATTCCAGTCAGAAATGAGACAGGATCACTTACCTGCATGTAACTGAGCCTTTTTCCATTCTATAATGAAACAGAAAAATGTTACTTCCACAGTAGAGAAGAAATGAATACAATTGTAAACAGAACATTGAAAAAAAAAAAGAACTTACTTAGCTCTTCCTGGAGTTTTTCTGAAAAAAGGAAGAGAAATAAATTACTAACTACGGGGAAGAGATATAGGGTTCAAGAATGGGTCAGACATACAATGGAAGATTGTCTTTTTTCTTTCTTTATTAGTGAGGAATGATCAACAAATTTAAGGAACACTTTCATTTTCTTTGTAATATTCAGGAAGTTCCTGTTGGTTCATGGCCAGACATTCAGGGTCGAAATGGACCCAGGGCATTATCTAGTTCAATTTTTTCATTTTACAGATAAAGCAGGCCCAGAAAGAATAAGTGAATTGCCCATGGTCACACAAATAGGAAATAAAAGAGCCAAGATCCAAACCCATGTCTTTTAGATCTAAACCCACTAATCTATCCACTACAAAAAGATTGTGTCTGAATTTAGGTAATTGAGGGAAATGTTTCAGAGTGGGAGGAAGAATAATAGATACATTGGTTTTATGAATTTAACTAACCACCACCCCCAACCATATATCTGCTTTTGAAAAGATTCACACATTTAATAGCTTAATTAGTGTTCTTGATCTTTTAACTTCTTTCCCAAGGCCTGAAAAGCTATCTGTTAAGTGAATTGAGGTTTATCTAACTTCTCTTTTTTATTAATCTTCATATACTCTATTTATGATTTTTCTACCTTTGTTGAAAGATTTATTCTCTTTTTCTCTTTTTTTGTTTCTATGTAGTTTCCAGATGAAAAATATGGCTCCAATAGTGAGAAGTCCAAGAGCAGTAAGAATCACAGAAATAGACATCATCCAAGGAGATAACCTTGAAAAGAAGGGACCTGAAATAAAATTCCAGAAATTTATATTTTATAAGAATTCCTTATATCCTCTAAGGAAAATTCAATTTCCTTAAGACAAAGAGACTGGTCAAAATGGTAGTGGACAAATAGAAGAGGATTGATATCAGCAGTATCTATTTTATTACTCTACTCTCTTAAGTTCTTACTCAAGTCTCACTACAATTTCTCTGGGAGTCCATTGATGGCATGAATAATTATTACTCTGTCTTTTTCTATCCAGAGATATTGCTAGTACTTGAAGTTTAGTAGGTAGGAAGGCAAAGAGAAGAATCTTGTGAATAATCTTAGAACAGACATGGTATAAAGAGTTGAAATGCGGGGGCGGCTAGGTGGCGCAGTGGATAGAGCACTGGCCTTGGAGTTAGGAGTACCTGAGTTCAAATCCAGCCTCAGACACTTAATAATTACCTAGCTGTGTGGCCTTGGGCAAGCCACTTAACCCCCTTGCCTTGCAAAAACTAAAAAAAAAAAAAAAAAAAAAAAAAAACTAAAAAATAAAAGAGCTGAAATGACCATATGGAATTGATGTCTGAATCTCTCCCTCAGTGATATATTCAGGGAAGTGGAAAGGTAAGACCCCCTTTTTTTCTCTGAATCTCTGAAGCATCTGTAACCTATGTACTGTAACCTATGTACTGTTTATAGTTCAGAACCAAAATGGAGTTGGAAATGAGTTTCTTGATCCCAGTCTTTTCTCTTGGCCTGTCTCAACAACAGCTGTTTTCAACAATTATGCATTTTTTCTCTCCAATATCTTTCAGGTAGAGACTTCTTAGTACAGAATGTTTAGAAATAAGATCACAACATCACAGTATTTAAATCTGGAAAGAACTTTAAAAATCAACTAATCCAGTGACAGAGTCCCCTTGAAATATAATTAAGAGAATCAGGAGAAGTTTTTAAAGATGAAGTCAACTGTAGCTAAGAATATGCTAATATTGGGATTAAGAAGTATTTCTTCAAGTTCATAGGATACTCAGAAGAAAATAAAATCAAAAGAAAGCACTAGGCTTTATATGAGAATTAATAATTCACATGTGTATACTGATTGAAGGTTTTAAAAGACTTTCCTTACAGGTCAGTGAGAGAGGCAGTACAATTAACTGTACTAAAGATTGAGCAAAAAGTTTCTCATTCATCAGAATTCACCTTTCTTCTTCTAGAACAGAAAATTTCATAGCCTGTTTTTGTACAGTGTGTGTTAAGAATGGCTTTAAATAAAATCTATAGTTTCTGTGAAGTGTAGTCATTTACTATTATTTCCATGTTATAGATGACCAAACTCAGAGGGGCTCAAAAAAGTTCAATGGCTTGCTTACCCATAGTTTCACAGCAAAAGAGAGCGATTCATGATTTCTTGAATTCATGTCTTCTGACACCTGCCTTCTCTAGCTCATCTGACTTCTTGAACAAAACATTAACATAAAAGACCCCAATATTCTTAAAAATGATTAAAGATACTTGATTTAGATTATTTTATTTCCAGTAATGGGAATAAGTTACATTGAATCATCTAACTCTCAACTATTCCCTTTATCAATTACCCTTAAGTCTACCATTCCCTATGAGTTAGGGGACATAGATGAAATAGTTATTAAGGAAAATATATGTAGTATAAATTCAAGACATTTTTTATTTGAAATTATTTGAATGATATGTGAACAACCTAGGTTGTTTTCTGGGTCATATTATAAACAAATGAGTCAACTAATATGGACTGAAAATTAAACATACTAATATGCTTATTAGCTCTCTAAGAGAATTCTTCAAAGACAAGATATATTTAATACAATATAAGCATAAAATGTGATAATTAAAAACTAGAAGGAAGACATTTTTGAGATGCAACTTTTTCTTGCTAGCAACTTTTCTTGCTAGAATCTGAGATTTCTTTAATTCCTCTATATACATTATCAAATCCAAGAGAATCATGATTGTCTAAAGGGAAATATGATTAGAAATGGTATTTGGAAAGTGGAGTTAAGAACAAGAAAGAACGAACTTTTCTCCTATTCTATAGAGATTCTTGGTATTCTTGTGATCAAAATTTCATCTTATTTTGTATTCTATATATCTAACTATGTGTTAATGCAAATAAAGCTACCTGTAATCTGTCTAAAGAAGAGATCAATCTATTTCTGGTTTCATTGAGAAAAGGGTCCAAAGAAGAATTTGAGTTGAAAGACAAGGGATTGTAAATGAAAATGAAATAATTATAGAATTATGAAGAAAGTCAAAGATTGAATTAGGAAGAGAAATTTAAAAGGACTTAGGAAGTTGAAAGAAGATGAAGGGGAGGGGCAGCTAGGGGGCGTAATGGATAAAGCACCAGCCCTGGAGTCAGCAGTACCTGGGTTCAAATCTGGTCTCAGACATTTAATAATTACTTAGCTGTGTGGGCAAGCCACTTAACCCCGTTTGCCTTGTAAAAACCTAAAAAAAAAAGATGAAGGGGATTCAAGCAGAAGTAAAAGGAAGTTAATAAGAAAAAATAAGTAGACAAATGGATAAAACAAGTTAAGAAGTTCATAAAACAAGCTTTCAGAAGCAGTTTCATAATACTAGGACTTTAGGGAAGTTACTGTCAAGTCCATATAATAAATTGATAAACTTATTTCTGGCAAATATAGAGTATAAGAAGAATTTTGTGGAGACATGAATAGATAATGTGATGTTTATATTTCTTCCATTGTCAAGTATTTATTTATACTCAAAAGGCAGCTGGTCTCCCTCCTCAGAAGGGCTAAATAAAAAATATGAGATTCTTTCTCATGTTTTTTTCTGAGGAAGTAGCAATTTGCTCTCCAATAAATGGTAATGTAATTTCACAAGTGCTGTAAGAGGAGAGTTCATTGAGAAAAAAGGTCAAGTAATAGGATGAATAGTGATGGTTAATATTTCTTGATCCGACAACAAAGCTTGTTTATTGTCTTTGCAGGAAATGTGTATAGGATTTGACATAGAACCTCCAAAATACTCTAAAACTGGATGATCTCTACCTAATTTTGGCAAAATGTTCATTTGGTTTTAGAAGCCAAACTTGCTGAGTATTAAATGCACATTTTCCCTGTACTAATATTAATATTAATATTCTTATTCAAATCCATCAGACACAGAAGGTAGAGCAATAAAGTGTCCTGTCCAAAAGTAAAGCATTAATCCACTGAGGTTTTTCTCTGACTGAGAAAAAAAAATGAATAGTGACAAAACTAAAACAAAACTCCAGATAGGCACATAAAAATTAATACCTTCACTCCCCTAAAGTCCACACTGGTGTCAAAGGGAGCTTGTCTGAAGTGATGACAGGGGACCAAGGGAACAAAGCTTTTTCCCAAACTAATTTGGTTTTATAATAAAAGGTCTACTGACCAAGAATAAAGGAAGGATAATAACTCCATTCTCTATTCCAATCAGATCATCTCTCAAGTATTTTGCTTATTTGGGGGGCACTGTATTTCAGGAAGGGTATTGATGAACTGGACAATTTCCAGAGGAGGGCAATAAGGATGATCTTGATAGCCTTGAAACTGTTATATGAAGATTGAGTGGAAGAACTTAGGATGCTCAATTTCCAGAGAAGAAAAAGTTTTGGGGGAAATAGTGGTTGTCTTCAAATAGTTAAGGGTTATTGAATAGAAAGAAAATTGAATTGATTATTCTTGGCACCAGAGGGGAGAAACAGAATCAAAGTGTAATAGTTACAAAAAGGCAAATTTAGACTTGAGACCTTTCCTAATAATTAGAACTAGTCAGAAGTGAAATAGTTTGCCTTGTAAAGTAGTGGATTTTTCCTCAATGGGGGTCTCTAAGCAAAGTCTATATACCATTTATGGAATATGCTGTAGAGAGATTCTGTTTTCAGGTATAGACTTCAGAGGAAAACTTCTGAAGTCCCTTTCAGCTCTGAGATTCTATGATTTTATGAAATTAGAATATAGAAGTCACAGAAGTCACAGAAAATGGACGCAAGAATTATAGGAGACATTTTATGGAAATTAGATGACCAGGAGAGTTTTACAATTTTAAGAGAGTGGTCAATTAGGACTGGAATTCTCTTTTGCAGACAGACTGTGCAGAACTAGTAAGAAAAGCTTCTCCCTTTGTGGTCAGGCAAGCTTAGGACTGCATCTAGCCTGAGCTAAAGGTGAGAGCAAGGTAAGAATGAACATCCCAGGTGGCTAGGGTAAATGATACTTATGTCAAGAAGAATCTCACATGCCTTTTCAATCAAATTACCAAAAAATTATTTTTCAGAGCTAGAAAAATAGTAACAAAATTCATCTGGAGCAATAAAGGGTCAAAGATATCAAGGGAATTGATAAAAAAAATTAAAAAGGAAGGTGATCTAGCTATAACAGAACTAAAACCATATTATGAAGCATCAGTCTTCAAAACTGCCTGGTACTAGTTAAGAAATAGAAGAATGGAGTTGTAGATTAGAATAGGTACAAATGAAGCAGTAGTAAATGACTATAATAATCTATTGTTTGACAAACCCAAAGATTCCAGCTTTTGGCACAAGAACATTGTATTCAACAAAAGCTGCTACAAAAACTGGAAAATAGTATGGCACAAACTAGGCATAGACCTATATCTCACACTCTATACCAAAATAAGGTCAAAATTGATACAGGATTGAGATATAAAGGGTGATAACATAATTAAAAGAATAAGAGCACCAAACAAGGAATAGAAAACATTATAAATTGCAAAATGGATGATTTTTCTATGTTAAATTAAAAAGGGTTTGCATTAATAAAACCAAAGCAGCCAAGATTAGAAGGAAAATAGAAAACTGGGAAACAATTTCCACAGGTAACATTTCTTATAAAAGACTCATTTCTAAAATATATAGACAACTGAATAAAATTTGTAAGATTACAAGGCATTCCCCAATTGATAAATGCTCAAAAGAGATGAGAAGACAGTTATCAGATGAAGAAATTAAAGATATACATATATATATATATATATATGAAAAGATACTCCAAATCATTATTTTTTTAATTTTCTTTTTTTATTTAAGGCAATTGACCAAAGGTCACAAAGCTAGGTAATTATTAAGTGTCTGTGGTCAAATTTGAACTCAAGTCCTCCTGACTCCAGGACTGGTGCTCTATCCACTACACCACCGAGCTGCCCTTCCAAATTGTTATTGATAAGAGAAAGGCAAATTAAAACAACTCTGAGAAACCACCTCACATTTCCTAGATTGGCTAAGATGACTAAAAAGGAAAATGATCGACGTTGCAGAGAATGTAGGAAAATTGGGACATTAATGCACTGCTGGTGGAGTTGTGAACTGATTCAACTATCCTGGAGAGCAATCTGGAACTATGTCCGAAGAGTAATAAAAACTGATCATAGCCTTTGACCCAGCAATACCAATATTAGGTCTATATCCAAAAGAAATGATAGAAAATGAGAAAAATATCACATGTTCAAAAATATTTTTAGCAGTTCTTTTAGTAGTGACAAAGAATTGGAAATTGAGGAGATGTCCGTCAGTTGGGGAATGACTGAACAAGTTATGGTATATGAATGTTATGGAGTACTATTATTCTTAAAGAAATCATGAGTGGTCAGACTTTAGAGAAAAACACAGAAATAATTATGTGAAATGATGCTAAATGAAGGGAGTAAAACTACAAGAGCATATATATATATATATATATGTGTATATATATATACATATATATATATATATGTATAAACATTGTGAGATGATAAACTATGATGGCTGTAACTCCTCTCAGCAGTAACACTTGCTATGAACAATGCCATCCACATCCAAGAGGGAAAAAAACCCCCATGGAATTTGAATGCATACTTTTTAAAATTTTCTCTTATGTTTTTCCTTCCTTTATCATATTCTTTTTCTTTCCTTTTAGTTCTAATTCCTCTTCTATGAAATGACTAATTTGTAAATACGTTAAACACAAAAGGATATATACAACTCTTATCAGACTGTTTACCACCATGGGGGAGGGGGAGAAAAGGGAGAGTGGTAGAAAAATATAGAACTCATAAATTTGCAAGTAGATGAATGTTGAAAAACTGCCATTGTATGCAAATGGAAAAGTAAAACAAAATTTCAATTAAAAAAGAAAAGAAGGGGCTCACTAGAAAGAGATTTGTCTCTGGAAAAATGTGTTCTATTTTTTTTCCAACCTATTACAATAGTCTTGCTGTAAAAGTAAACATAATTCCCCCCACAAATACACAAAGAGAAACCTCAAGTAAAATAAAGTGAAAGGAAAAAAGTGTGCCATAGTCTGTATTTAGATATCATCAGCTCTGTCTTTGGCATGGATAGCTTTCTTTATCATCAGAGAAATTACTTCACTATTTTTCCCTCTGTTGGAAAGATGTGTTTTATACCAAAAGATCTCTACTTTAAATGATTTTCTAATCTAACCAGCACTGAATTCTTTATTTAGTTTGTGAATAGTTTTGTGCTCTTAGAAATCGTCACAGTTTTGCATGAACTGATGCTGAGTGAGATGAGCAGAACCAGAAAAAGATGAGCAGAACCAGAAAAACATTGTACACCCTAACAGCAACATGGAGGTGATGATAAACCTTGATGAACTTGCTCATTCCTTCAATGCAACAATCAGGGTCAATTTTGGGTTATCTGCAATGGAGAATACCATCTTTATCCAGAGAAAGAATTGTGGAATTTGAACAAAGACCAAAGACTATTACCTTCAATTTAGAAAAAAAAAACCCATTATCTTATGTATTCTTCCTTAAGGATAAGATTTCTCTCTCATCACATTCAACTGAGATCAATCTATATCATGGCAGCAATGTAAAGACTAACAGATGGCCTTCTGTGGTGGTGGTGGGAGGGAAGCAAGAATGGGGAGAAAATTGTAAAACTCAAAATAAATAAAATCTTTCTTAAAAAAAATGAAATCTTCACAGTTGTAGTAATGTAATAGTGACACATTCAAGACAGCTAACTCTGCAGTAGTATAAAGGGAAGTCTGAGTTTCCATTACTATAGCCAGGAAGGTCTCGCAAGTCTTCAGGTGGTTGTCAGTTAAAGAATTTTGTTTTATCAATTCAACATAACTGGAACTTAGAAAATAACTAACCTGGTATTGAAATCCTTACCACCTTCTCCAGATTGAGAAGAGGGTTTCGAATGGAACAAGATGCACTCCCCACAGAATGGTCTCTGATAACCACAAAGGCTTCTACAGTAATAAGGCCATCTCCATTAGGTGTCTGGGATACCGACAAAAGTGGTAATATCTCTCCCTTTAGATCTTTCCATAGCACCTGAGGCACCGGGTACCATCCAACTGATGTGCACTCTAGGAGGATGCCTTCATCTCCATAAGTTTCCATACGAATGTGAGGATCAGAGCCCATACCTGAAGAGAGAAAAATTCATCTAAATTCTTTAGTAGATCTATTGGGAGTGAGGGGTGAAAGGAAAGAAGGGAGGAAGGGAATTCTTAGAGTCATAAATCTAGTGATATATGTTAGTCATAAATACATACCTAATAGCAATGACCTCCCTCCCGAAGGGGTGTTGAGAATAAGGAGTCGAGCCACCACTGCCTTATGCCTCCAGCTCAATTTGCTTCTACATATATACTGTTAGGTCTTCCAGGGTAGAACAAAGAAAATGAGGGAATGGGGGTGCACAAATGGTGTACATGCAGTGTCTTGCATTACAGAATAAGGGGGTACGTTGGGGGAGGTGGTAAAACACAGCTGTGTCCTGTGCCTTTGGGCTGTGGGGCAGAATGACCAGCTCCCAAGGACTCAGGTGACCTTATCTCTCAGGGTGGCATGCCAGCTTCTGAGACTGTCCAGGTGGTGGGACCTCCCACACCCATTCATTACACCTACCCCTAATCACAGCAATTTACCTCAGGCTATTAGTAACTCAAGAACTGAAAAGGACTCCATACTTCATTTACTCTTCACTCCTTATTTCCATTGGTCTGAATCTGGGGTTACAGTGGAGAATCAATCAAGATTCTATTAAATGTCTACTAGTTCAGTGCTAGGTAAGATATATAAGAAACATTTAAGGTAGGGTCTGTGCCCTTAGGTAACTTATGAGTTGGGAGAAATTAGCATACTACACATGAAGCAACTAGAAAATAATTAAATGCTAACCTGAGTTGATGTTGATTAAAAATATAAATGAGTCAGAAACAGAAATTAACATGGGTGGGAATGGTCAGGGTTGTTGGCAACATGATTTGATCTGGTCCTTGAAAAGGTTTTTAGAAGGAATATTATTTCTCATTTCAGTTTTGCTCATACAGTTTAGGGATCATCAAATCATAGTAGCATACTTCAACTGAAAAATCACATTTTAAGTTGACTAAACCTCTCAAAGATTGAATCTGAAAACCTAATATGATAATGTCACAGAGAATTTTCTCTCTTCTCCATAGGGCAGAAATGAAATAGAATAAACAAATAGAAGATACAGGAAAAGAATCCTTGAAATAGAATAGAAAGGTAGAAAATTAAAAAGAAAAAATCTGAAAATAAAATGTTCCACAAGGCTTTTTGCTGGATCCACTTTTTTCCCTCTATAGTATTTCATATGGTGATCTCATCAGCTCCTATGGATTCAATTATTATCTTTAACTCATAATTCTAAGATCTTCATATTCAACCCTAATATTTCTCCTAATGCCCAGATCCAAATCTACAAATGCATATGACTTCTTAAACTAGAAATCCCATAGATATCTTAAATTCAGCATGTCTAAAACAAAACTAATTATATTTAAATCCAATCTTTACTTCTGTCCAACTTCCTTATTTTAGCCAAGTGTACTGCCATTATCCCAAGCACTCAGTTTTGAAAGCTAGATGGCTTCCTTGATTCTCTCTCACTCCTTTTTATTTAATCATAATCCAATACCAAATTCTGTCAATTTTAACTTTGTAATACCACTCATAAAAGCCTTCTTCTCTTCTCTGACACCACTCTATCCCTTGTGCAGGTCATATCTAGACTGTTGCAATAGAGGGCTGTTTGGTTACTAGTCAGAACTCTCTTCCTACTCAAGTCAATCCTCTACTCAGCTGTCAAAGTAATTTTCCTAAAGCATAGGTCTGACCATGTAACACCCCTCCTCCCCCAATTCAATAAACTCCTATAACTCCCTATCACTGATAGGTTCAACTACAGAATCTTCTATTTGGAATTTAATGTTCTTCAAAACCTGCCCCGCCCCAAACTTTCCAGTCTTCTTACACCTTAGATCTATTCTTTCAGTGTTGTAACATGGAACCTCTTACCCTCTTTTTCTTGGAACAAGATACTCTATCTCCTGATTCTAATAATTTTTACTGGCTGTTAGCCTCTCCTCTCTGCCCCTTGGCTGAAATTTCTTCAAGTTCTAGTTTAAATGACAGCATCTACCAGAAAGTCTTTCCCAATCTCTCTTGATTCTAGTACCTTTCTTCAGGTGATTATTTTCAGTTTATCCCATATATAATTTGTTTGTACACAGTTATTTGCATATTGTCTTCCTCATTACAATTATGAGCTCCTCAAGAGCAGGGACTATCTTTTACCTCTCTATGTATCCCCAGTGCTTAGCATAATGTCTAGCAGATAGTCGGTACTTAATAAATATTTAATGACTGAGAAGCAAATGGAGTTTGATATTTGTCCAGCATAGGTCTCATGAAGTGACATCTGCTCCTCTCCCAGGCCATCCTGGGAAATAGAAATAATATTCCTGCATTCCTTAATAATTAAATATTCAAATGAATCTATAATCTCATCAATTTAGAAATTCCCTCCAAAGATGCAGATCCAGACTTATCCATGACTGCCAATCCTGCGGGACTCTTGTCCATGTCTAAAAGTTCATTGGAGGGGAGGGTCTACTCAACATGGTAGAGAGCTTCCTCTCTTTCTGAAATTTTGGGGTATCAGTGGAGCCCTCTGGCCATCCACTTATATAATCCCTTGCTTTTGCTTTATGAACAGTCCATCTTCTCTTTCTGTGACATGACCCTTTAATGTCATTGATTTGTTCTGTTCTTCAGAGTTTTTGGTTATATGACAGACTGCACACCTATCATGTATCTTTCCATTTCCATCTGTACAATCCTGCTCTTCAAAGATCATGATGTTCCAGGTTTCACCACCATGTAGCAACACAGGTGAAAATCTTTATTTTGAAAAGATGTGCCTTTTCTGGAAATAAGGCTACTGGTGATAGTCTAGATATGGCCTTGACCATTTAGGTGTAATTGAGGCACCAGAGTATTGCAACTGAGCAGAGAAACAATATGCTACTTTTGGTGACAAAATTGCCACATTACAGTAAAGTTAATCTGTTTCTCAATGATCTAAATTGTCAGTAAGGTTTTTATGGCAATAATCTTTCTTTTTTATTTAATTATATTTATTTAAGGCAATAGGGTTGAGTGACTTGCCCAAGGACACACAGTTAGGTGATTATTAAGTGTCTGAGGTTGGATTTGAACTCAGGTCCTCCTGACTCCAGGGCTGGTGCTCTATCCATTGCACACCACCTAGCTGCCCTTGCAATAATCTTTTGACAATAGAATTAAACAAGATTATGAAAAATTGTTTTGATTCAGCTACTCTACCACTAACCTACTTGTTGATGATTAGATAGAACCTCACATTGAGTACCAATATTATGTTAAAAGTTTGTTTATAATCTGAAAATTGTGATTCTTACAGATAGTCTTAAACAGACCCTTTCTGCTCCCTTTCCCCACTAACTCTGCCACTATTCCTGTGGGAGGGAAACATGTAGTACTTAGGTCCATTTTTTATTTTTCCTATTTCATAGATTGCTTCAGTGTCATTCTATGATTAGCTGGGCTGATACTTAGAAACCAATTTCTTCTATTCTTAGGTATACTCTTCAACCCTTTCTAAAGACAATGGAACTATAGCATGTACTTCTCTGGACTCTTAAACCCTTTCTAAAGACAATGGAACTTGTAGAGCATGTGCTTCTCTGGCAAAACCTTTAAGAGTCCAGAATCATGTATGAGGTATCTGTCATGATAAAACATCACAGTAGGACTTTTGGTGGAGAATTAATTTCATTCTACATTTGAAATTGGAATTTCAAAGCAATTCAAAAAATAAATAATACTCAATAATATCCAATTCATCTACAGGATTCTCTCCTTTTTCATTTCCACCTAATGATTTCCTTCAAGTCTCAGTTAAAATTCCATTTTCTGTAAGAAGCCTTTCCCAGTTTCCATTAATGCTACCCTGAGATAATCCCATAATAGGATACTTCAACTTACCTATTGACTCTCCCTTAAACTCCCTGACCATTTCTTCAACCTACTCATTTCCCACCTCAACAACCCACAAAGATAGTTATGACCTTCATCTTGCCATCACCTACATTCTTACTCCTTCCAGATTCAATAATTCTAAAATCCTCTCATTTTTCACCTCTCCTTTTGCCTTCCCTTACAAAATGCTACTTTTCAACCACAACATGATCTCTATTTCTTTGACATCTTAATTCTCTCTCTGACCATCTCCCTTGCGCTAGCTAGTCTCCTCCTCTTTTTCCCATCTTAATCCATTGGTGAACCAACTAAACTCTCCAACACTCTCCTCTCCTGAATCCCTAACCCTCTTATCACATCATTGATTATATATTGCCAAGTCTCAGCCTCAGATCATTCTTTCTATATTGTCACCTACACATATACTGCTGAATGAAGGTGAAGAAAATCAGTCTGGGTCTATTACAAATTTCTGTCATACAACTTCAACTGGCCATTCATAGTTGCTTGGTAATATTACTATTGTCATTGTTGTTCAGTTATATTCAATTTCATAACCACATTTGGAGTTTTCTTGGCAAAGTTAGTTAGGTGGTTTGCCATTTCCTACTCTAGTTCATTTTATAGATGAAGAAACTGAGGCAAAGGGGGTTAAATGACTTACCTAGGACATATAACTAATAAGGGTCTGGGGTCAGATTTGAGTTCATATCTTCTTGACTCCAAGCCCAGCACTCTATCTACCTGTGCCACCTAGTTGCCAAAATATTACTATACCTCTTCTATGTACTCAGGATTACAGTCTCCACAATGGCTCTTCCAAACTTTTTCAATCCTCTTCAAAATTCCCATGGCTTCCCATCCCCTCAACCTCTCAGCTGAGATCCTTGCTACATATCTTGCAGAAAAAATTGAGACATCACTTTGAGCTCTCTCTTCTCCTCCTCTTCCTAATCTTCTAGTAGTCAGATGTCTTCTGTTATTATCTCCTCCTTCATTCCTGTCTCACACAGTGAAGTAGCCTTACTTCTTATCAAGGCTAACATCTCTACATGTTCAAATAATCCCTTTCCATTCTTTTATCTCCACCAGATTTTTCCTCTGTCATTTCCACTGTATCACTTATTTTCAATCTCTTCCTTTCTATTGGTTCATCCTCTACTGCCTAAAAATATGCTCATGCCTCTCCAAAACTGAAAATACCCTTCCTGATCCTTCCATCTCCACTACAATATACAATAGGTGTCTCTACTTTTTTTTCTCACTCTCTTCTTAATCCCTTAAAATCCAACTCTTGATCTTATCATTCCACTGAAACTGCTCTTTCCAAAGTCACCTCTTAGAAGTCAGATGGATGGCCCTTTTAAAAACCTTATTCTCCTTGACCTCTCTACAACCTTTGACCTTATTGATCACTCTTTGATCCTTATTGATCGTCTTTAAAACTCTATTTTCTCTAGATTTTTAGGACACCACTCTCTCCTAATTTTCCTCTACTTATCTAACTGTTCTGCAGTCTCCTTTGTTGAATCCTCACCCAGATTATTTCCTCTAACCATAGAAATCCCATGGGGTTTTGCCCTTTTTCCTCTACATTGTTTCACTTCATGATCTCATCAGCTCCCATGGATTCAATGACCATCTCTATGTTTACCCCAACTTCTCTTTTTACTTCTAATCTTTCATCTTGAACTGTCTTTTATATATCTTGAACTGAATATTCAGTTGACATCTTAAACTAAATATGTTCAAAACAAAATTCATTTTCTTTCCCCTAAACTTTTCCCACTTTCTACCTTCCCCATTACTGTAGAGGGTAACACCATTCTCCCAGTCCCTCAGGCTCACAACCTAAGAGTCATACTAGATTCTTTACTATCTCAAATCCTGTGTATCCCTTATCCCCACCCCCCTTCTAAATCCAATCTATTGCTAAGGTCTGTCTACTGCACCTCTGCAACCCTCCCCAAATATGCCCCCTAGTACAAGTTCTCACTATCTGATAAATGTACTATTTCAATAGCCTGCTAGTGGATTTGCCTGCCTCAAATCTCTTATTACTAAAATTCATACTCCATTCATTCACCTAAGTGATTTTCCTAAAGCATGAATCTGACCATTTTACTCTCCTACACAATAAACTCCAACAGTTCCCTATCACCTCCAGGAAAAAATGCAAGTGAATCTGTCTGGCATTCAAAGTCCTTCAAAACCTAGTGCCCTCTTAATTGTCCAGTCTTCTTACATCATACTCCTGACCTTATACTATTTGAATCAGTGACCCTGGCCCCCTGGCTGTTCCAAGAACATTCCATCTCTTGACTTGAGGCATTTTCTCTGACTGTACCCTGTGTCTAGTATGTTCTCCCTCCTCAACTTTGCCTACTGACTTCCCTGGCTTTTTTTAGGACCCAACAAAAACCCCATCTTTTACAGGAAATCTTTCCCAACTCTTCATAATTTTAGTGCATTCCTTCTATTAATTCTTTCTTACTTATCCAGTATTAAATGATGATGATGATGATATTCTCCAAGAAGACTATGACATCATGGGAGGTGATGCCATGACAAGCACATGAATTGGATTTGAGTGAGGGGGTGCTGTGCTAAGTCACCAGCCCCACTTTCTCCTCCAGAACTATCTAGGTCCAGTGACCAGATATGAATCAGGATGACTGGAGATGGCCCTGAATGTGAGGAAATCAAGGTTAAGTGACTTGCTGAAGGTCACATGGTAAGTGTCAAATGTCCTGTCCTCCTGACTCCAAAGCCAGTGCTCCATCTACTGTCTAGCTGCCCCTCTTGTATTAAATAGAATATATTTGTATATATTTCTTCACTATCTCTCCCATTAGATTGTAACTTCTTGAGGCCAAGAACTATCTCAATTCTTTTGGTAGTTCCAGACACACAGTGACTGGCATGTACTAGGGGCTTATTAGTTTATTGATTGATTTCCAATTTGTCTTGCAAATATCCTATTTGTACAAAGATATTTACATGCTATCTATTCCCTTAGACTGTGATCTCCTTGAGAACAGGGTTTGCTTTTGCCTTTTTTAAAAATTTCCAACAATTAACATAGTGCCTGGGATATAGTAGGAACTTAATAAATACTTGGTATTGATTTATTTTATCATTTTACTCTGAATTTTACTTTGCAACCAAAAGACATAACTGATAACTTGTCCTCCTCTAGTTCAGATTCAGAAACTCTTTGGGCTTATTATTTCTTATTTCTTGCTGCCTTGATGTATTAACCAACCTAGTAAAATTCTTCTCCCCCCTCCCCCTTATACCCCCACCCCCTAGCCTGGCCAAAGCTAATCAAAAGGATATATATATAAATATATATATATATATATATAATATATATTATATTATATATGTATGTATATTTTATGTATATATATATATGTATATGTATATGTATTATGACCTAAAAATACTTCAGATTACCTAAAAAGGTCCAGGCTACATTCTGGACTTACATATTTTCCCCTAAGAAGATAGAGGAAAAAATGCTACTTAAAGTATTTTTAAGGTTTAAAAACATCAACTGATAAGACAACAATAATTTTGTTTTTTGAAGTATTAAAGAGTAAAAAGGAGTGAAAATAAGGATTTATTAAAAACCTACTATGTTCCAGATACTATGCTAAGTGCTATATAAATATGGTTTCATGTGGTTCTTACAACAGACTTGAGAGGTAAGTGTTATTGTCATCTCCATTTTACAATTGAGGAAACTGAGGTAGAAGTGTGATTTGTCCAGAGTAATACAGTTTGTAAGAATTTGAGGCCAGATTTGAATTTACATCCTCCTGACTCCAGGTCCAGTGTTCTAGCTACCATGTTACCTAAACAATGAATGCTGCTCTGGTTTTATTTACAACCTGCAACTTTTACAAAAAGGTTGTAACACTGAAAGTTTGGGGGGGGGGAATGTAAACAGAGCTTTAAACTGGCTTCATGACATCCTTCCTCTATTATGAGTTTTCATTTCTCCCTAATCCTTATCTTCTCTACATTGTATCACCATCCTCTTATTTCAGTCATGACCTTATTTGCAGCATTTCGTGGTTCATTTTCGATATGCATGTTCTTGAAAACAGATTTTATGGGAGCCAGAAAAGCACAAACTATTGAAACAAACATGAAAATTTATTTGATTATTATCTTCAGAACAGTTTTCTCTCACTGAGAAGTAATGAGGTAAGATTAAAGAACTTCTAGACTTCCCATTCCATTGGACTCCCTTCCTCTTACTCTGCTCTCTTCTCAGATTCTCTTTGCTCAATATTCAGGTTAACCTTTAAGCATTGTGACATGTCCTGGAACTAAAAGATAATTCTGGACATAAATTTGAGAATTTACATTCAGATTAAGCCTTGGAAATGAAAAGGATATCTTTTGGGTCCCTCTAGGGAAAAATCACTGAACAAAAATGAAATAACTCACTTGCCACCTTCAGCTCTATGACAGCTTCTTCATACATTTGGTCATCTTTAAAAAAGCAGCGATATTGTCCATCATCGGAAGCTCTGACATTATGGATTATAACAGCCACATTCCCCTCAGTGATATTTTCTTGAACAAATGTTGTCCTTCCTTGATACTCCTTAATTTGCTCTCCTTGATTCTTTCCTTTTTGATATACAAACACAGCTGGAGAGATCTTATTTCTATACCATCTCAGTTCCATATTCTCAGCACTTACATTGGGTGAGAGATGACAGGGTAAATCAATATCTTCCCCAACCATGACCAGGATGGGTTCAGCAGGTCCAATCACATCGAACCTAGCTATTTAACAAAGAGATAGAGGAACTCAGAATGGAAACATGAGGGATAAAATACACAATACATTTATGAATCACCATATGTTATTCCTTAGAAATCCCCAAGGCATTTTGGACTTTTTAACTTTTCTCTTTGGAAAGATAATACTTAAACTGGAAGCCAACATGGAGTTGTCATCCTTTTGAGAAATCTCTACAGAGCAAGAAAGAAAAGAAAATCTTACCTGAGTCTAGCATGGGCAACTGGAAGAAGAAGAATATCAGATATCTGGACTGCGAGGAGATTGGGAAAGCCACCATTGTTGCTAACAGTAGAGGTACTGCTGATGAATCAGTCAGGAACCAAAACCTAAAAAGTTCATTTAGGAAAAAGAATCTGGGACTGGAAGTGGAGGGAGTGTGGGAGGTGAAGGGTAAAAGCAAATTTAAAGCAAATTTTTTTTTGCCATTTCAAGGGATAGTCCTCCAAATAACTCTTTTCCCTCTTCAATTATAATTGCTTCACAATTAGTACCTCAAGACTCCAATCCCTCCATCCTTTTCTTAGTTCACAGCCTCATCAATTCCCTTATTTAAGTAAAGCTTCAAACAACCCTAAACTCAAACAAAACTCAAGTAAATTTGCAGAAGAATTTTTGGGGAAGAAAGAAAGGAAGAAAGGAAAACCCTGGGGTGGGTTGAAAAGGAGAATTTATAAAAGAAAAGAAAATTTGAAGGAAAATCACTGTGAAAATTGATGTCAATAAAATATCACTAGTGAAGAAGAGGATGGTATTGAAAGCAAAACTGGAGGAGGAAATGGGAGAAGCAAGATGAGCACTCCAGATGTGGGTGGTTATAAAGTAACAAAAAGAAGTTTAGGGAAAAACAAAGGGAAAGAGAAAATAATAGTCAAAAGGAGTGAGGTTCTCTGAAAAATATCTCTGTGGAAGGAAATATAAGGGTGACACTTATTTTTCAATATTTGAGGGTTATGGAAGAAACACAGATACTGACCTGATAGATCATAAAGGAAATCTTGGAGTGGCCTCCTGACCAGAGATCCAAATGAAAAAGCTGTAGTCCATGTGTGAAAAGGTAAAAGAAATCAGGAAAAGGAAGGGGGAAGTACTTTACTTAAAAAGAACAATGCACTTCTTTACAAAGAACCATATTTGTTTATTTTGAATTAGATTTCAGTAGAATTTTCAGTCTTCAGTTGTGGTGGTAGCAAGCAAAATGGAGATAATGTTAAGAGAGTCATTGGAGAAAAAGCAGCCCCAAGATAAATTTATTAAAGAGGGGAAGTTTGGCATCTTCCCATTTCTTTTGTTTCTTGGAATCCCTCTCTTCCATCTTGTTGCTCTTCATCCTCCAAGGATTTATCCTGTGCCCTACTTAGCCAATTGGTAGCTAATTCATGCTTAAGATAGTAACTATTAATTGAGCACCTAATTATAGTGCCTTTGCATAGTAGTATCTTACTCAGAGTAATCGTTTAACAAATGATTTTTAAATTGGAGTTCATGGCTGAGGTCTCTCTCTTGGAACTTTAAAGTGGTATTTATATCTGTGAAAGCACATCAAAAATCTCCTTTCTAGTTCAATTCAAAATATCAATAAGTATTTCTTTTGTCTAAATTTATTTGAGCAGCTACATAGTACAGGGGATAGAACTCCAGGCCTATAATCAGAAAGACACGAATTCAAATATGACTTGAGATATTTACTAGTTGTATGATCCTGCACAATAATCTAACCCTGTTTGCCTCAGTTTCCTCATCTGTAAAATGAGCTGGAGAAAGAAATGTTAAACTAGTCAATCTATCTTTGAGGAAGAAACCCCAGTGACATTACCAAAAGTCAGATAAGACTGAAGAATTACAACAAAAAAACTTTTTACCTTTCTCTTTCTTAGAAAAGTGGGTAATAAATAAGTTGAGGACAAAAGGTCCTTTCTTAAAGAAATGTGTAGTAAACAAACTTATCTCTTGTCTTCTTTTTGTCTTGTCTAGTTTACTCTTCTCTGTTAAGGAAGAGTGAAGACCTTTTCTGTTCTTAAAAAACCTGGCTTAATGAAGGATCCTCAATGAGAATCGAAGAAGGAATTGAGAAATGATCATTGTTTTGGAAGATTAAACCCCCAAACACATTTTGACACATTTATGATGTTTTCCATTTTCAATATTCCAATAATTGTGTTATTTCAAATCATCTTGTTGTAGAAAGACCCAAGGGCAAAGTGAATTGAATGGGTAAAAACTGTCAGTTTGGATATTTTTTTCTCTAAGCTAGAAATATTTAGATATTATATTAATGGTAGATTAATGGTAAATATTTTTAAATGGTTCTGGCAGACTTGGGTCTCAAATGCATTTAAAAATTATTTGCCAAATAATATACAAATAGGTACATACATACACACACACATATATTTGACATACCTTATGTTTGCATAATAAGTTTACAATCCCAAAGCACTTTCACATACTTTACTTCATTTGATCCAAGAGATAAGTAACATAAACATGATAGATGAGGAAATAGGTTCAAAATGATTTGTCCATAGTCAAAACTATCTCCATTTTGTTATTTCCCAGTCTTCCTCATCATTGTTCTGAAAATCTTCCTTCAAAGGTCAACAATGACAATGAAAAAAATCAAATCCCCCCTCCCCCCACCTTTGCCCTCTCTTATTTTTATTTTCAGCATATGCTGCTGTCAGCCACTCTTTCCTTCTAGGCATCTTCTTCTGAGATAGAGGTATATGGGTTGAAAAAATGGATTCTTGAATTCAGGAAGATTTGGGCTTCATCTCTATCTAAGATATTAGCTGTGTAAAAGCAAGCTATTAGTAATTTTCTTTTTTTAAATTATTTTTATTTATTTAAGGCAATGAGATTAAGTGACTTGTCCAAGGTCACACAGCTAGGCAATTATTAAATGTCTGAGGTTGAATTTGCACCTCAAGGCTGGTACTCTATCCAACTGTTAGCTACCCATTGAATTTAATTTTAAATCTATAATACTATGATTTCTTTTTTGAGAAATATCTTTTCATTGTACCAAGTTTCCTAATTGATCTCCTTGCTTCCTTTGGGAGGAGAAGCACTGTTCAATAGACTCTTCCTTTCCTGGAAAGAGGAACAAGTCTATTCTATCATGTCTCCAATGTGGTATTCTTCCTCAGGGAAATTTCATCAGATTCCAGCTTTTATTCTCTCATCTAAATTGCACAAGATAAAAAAATTGTCTGAACTCATTTCTTACTGTTTAGCAAACACTTCTGTTCCCATTTCAGTAATTCTGAACTACTATCAATCACCTTTAAAAATCTTGCTCTCCTAACCCCACTACCCAATCCCTTGTTTTTGTTCCCTTCTTGTTCTAAATCTTCCTCCCACCTTCAACACACAATTTCCCCACTCTAAAATTTTGTAGTATCTGAAATGCATGCTTTTTTAGGCAACAAATTTGTTTTCTTTAATCTTTTCTTTTCCTTTTCTTTCTATCTTCATGCTCTCACTGAGACCTGGCTCCTTTTTTTTTTTTTTAGGTTTTTGCAAGGCAAATGAGGTTAAGTGGCTTGCCCAAGGCCACACAGCTAGGTAATTATTAAGTGTCTGAGACCAGATTTGAACTCAGGTACTCCTGACTCCAGGGCCAGTGCTTTATCCACTGCGCCACCTAGCCGTCCCATGACCTGGCACCTTTCTTATGACAGTCTTTCTTTCCAATACTAGCTGCACTTTCATTCATTCTCTGAGACTGATTGATTGGTTAAGTTGGGAGAGTTGGAATACTTCTTGTTCCAAATTGCCTTTTCCATCATTCATATCTACCAATTGTTGAAGGAGATTATAGAAGGAAGGCATTAGTATTAATGGAGAACCTAAAAAGGCTTCTTATAGAATGTGAGACTTTATTAAGGTCTCTAAAGTCAAGAGAGACTGCCAATCGATAAGCATTTATTAATCACCTAATATGGCACTGTGTTAAATCTTGGGGACACACAAAAAAAGCAAGACTGTTCTTAAAAAAAATCACAATCTAATGAGGAAGCAACATGGAACAAGTATATACAAACAAGATGTAATCATATTCATCTGTCCATCTAACTATCTGTCTATCTTTCTATCATCTTTCTGTCTTTCTATGTATGTAACTGCCCCAACCCGCGGGACAGAAAAGTGGGGTGTCGAGGAGGACCCAGCCTGAAAAGGAATGGGTGAGAATAAGGAGAGTGAGACCCAAGGATGGTGGATAAGGTCTGAGTTTATTTGAAAAAGTACATGCTTATATATTGTAGAGAAGGACAAGGGAGTTAGCTTAGGGGTGGAGTTGGTATGCCTTGGCCTGAGAGAAGGGATAGTCTGTGGTCAGTTTGTTCTTGATAACGGAGGGTGAGGCCTCTTTCCTTTATCTTGGCCCTTGGCATGCCTGGAATTTTGTTTGCTCGTTTTATCTTATCTGACATGGGGCTTCTTGGCTCCTGGTATGTCTGGAATTTGTTTTGCTCCTTTTATCTTATCTTATGGGGCTTCTTGGCCCCTGGCATGTCCCCCTTTTTTGTTTTAAATTTATGGGCAGGATCCCTGTCTTAGGCTGTGCAACTTGTTTTTCATGCTTGGTATCCGTGACCAGGAGGGGACCTTAGCGAGGTCCTTGTTATCTCCTGTAGGATCTGATGCTCCCAAGTCATGGAGTCGCACTAAATCCCGTCATTGGGTATCACTGCAGCCCTTAGGGGGTGCCTTTCCTTGAGCAGATGCGCGCATACCAAGGTGGGCGAGGTGTAAGAGCAGCGAACCTCAAGGGTTCCATCTGGAGGTCCTCACAGGACCCTTGGCTTTTCAATTGGTGGTATAAGACCGAAACTGGTTTTCCAAGGGCTGAGTCAATTTGGGATTTGATAAAGTTGGTCAGTCTCCTGAAGGCCCATGGTCCAAAAGAAATTAGAATTAGGAAGCCAATTAACGGGCCTAGAAGGCTTGGGAGCAGAGTAGAGAGCCAGGGGGATGTGGAAAACCAATTTTTATACCATGCCTCACCTTTCTCTCTCTCCCTTTTTCTTTTTTCCAGGCTATCCTTAACCCTTTGCAGACTGTCTTCTACCAGGCCAAGTTTATCCTTAAAAAAACAGCATTCTTCCTTTAGTGCCGCGCAGAGTCCCCCCGTTGTAAAAATAACAAATCAAGACCGCGTCTATTTTGTAATGCTACTTCAGCTAGAGAGGCAACAGAATCTTTTAGGTGTTCTAACCCTGCTTGAAGTTCTGAGAGATCCTTATCAATAGCGGCGCTATAGGAAGTATTAATAAGGGTACTTTGGTTACATACTGTGTCTAGCTGAAGAGGGGGGAGCATTTGCGGGCCAAGGAGACAATTTCCCTGACCGGAGATTTTTGCAAGAGTGAGGCCTTGGGATTCCCCAGTGCCCCATCTGAGATCATCTGTTCTGTTGGAGTGTGTGATGGGAAGAGGAATAGCAGATCCAGCATTCTTCCAATGAAGAATTCTGTATCTGGGTCAAAGCTTGTACAGAGGCATTAATGAGAGTAAGTATGATATGGGCAGTAGAGGGATCGCTAGCAGGGAGGGTGGGTCTATAAGGGACGGTGTCGAGGGAGACGGGGGTGCTGGGAGTAGGTTGGTCCAAGGGTCTGGTATTATAGATGTTAGCATTAGGCCCAATGGCCACCGGTTGGGGGGTTATAGGGATGGTTTGAGTGAGCTTTATGGTAAATATTAGACCGTCATCGTATCTTTCCTTGTAGAGCCTTAAACCCCAGGTTAGACCCCGATCCCAATTCGGGTGTTGCTTGCCCCTGTCCGTGAAATGGATCTTTAAGGGATGACACCAGCTGTTGCATTCTGGTTTGTTGGTCCACTGCTCGGACCCGGGCTCATGGCATGTATAGGTGGTGGTGACAGAGATGAAATCCCAATCTGAGTCCGTGATCCAGTATCCGGTTCCGGTCGTCTCACACCCCCAAGACCGGCAATAGTAGTCCCCGATGCCCCCGCAAGTAGGTTGCCAGGAACTTGGTCTATGGTCTCCGGGGCACACATAGAAGGTGAGGGTGCGAAGCATACTTCGCCGGGACATGTGACCGCAGTCCCCCCAGGGATCCAAGCCTAGCCTTCTCGGAGGAGAGGGCGCCTGGGGGGCGTCAGCCTGGTAAGAGTAGCCCTCCAGGTCCCAATTGGCTGGGGCCCCTATGGCCAATTTACACAGATCGGGGTACAGAGTCGGCCAGGGGGTCTGGGGGTCAACCTGTGACGTACTCCAAATGGTGTGTCCTCTGAGGTTACTGACCGACCATGTATAGTTAAGCAGCTGGTATGAGCAGGATAGCGGAAAGAGCAGGCATAAGACGAGGGCCTTCATGCTGGATCTTTTATCTACAAGAGAGCACAGAGGGAGATTCCTCAGGGGGTTCCCTGGGTGGATTATGTAATTTTACTAGACGCTCAGGTAGCCATCTAGCATTTTGAGCTGATGAATCATAAATACAGGCATGTCCTTTACCCTAGATAAGGACTGGGTCAGGTCCTTGCCATTTGTTGGAGATGGGATCTCTCCACATAGCCTGTGCATAGTTGTGTTCAGTAGTGGGATGCCAAAGGCGATCTGCTGCAGATTTGGCATTAGCATCAAGGGAGAGGAAATTGAGGACAAAGAGGGCATGGTTAAGAATAGTTTTAGCATTGTTAATCTTGGGGTAGAGTGTCTCTGACCCTTTCTGTAATTTAGTAATCATGTTTTTGAGCGTTTGGTGGGCTCTTTCTACAATGCCCTGTCCTTGAGGGTTTTTCATAAGCTCCCTTAGAAGTTTTATAGGTAGTTGAAGCAATGGTTTGACAACGATCAAAAAAATCAGCCTTCCAGGTGAGGAACTGTCCTCGTGTAAGTACTGCCTGGACGACCGAGCCACTCGGAGGGGAGAAGATATCCCCCACGGGAGATGGCTTCTAGTGCGGACGGAGTAAAGGGGGCATTAGGCCCATAGGTCTTAACAGCTGTATGTAAGTCTTTCAAACTTTTGAAGTGGATTTTTCTATAATTTAGTGATTTTTGTTCCCCTAGACTATCTGCCACTTCCCTTTCATCTTCCCTGTTCCTATTCTCCTCTTCCTCTTCTCCTTCGCTATGGGAAGACTCTGGGGGCTCAGCCTCTCCTGCATCGGGGTCACTATCATCTTGGCGGGATCTTGTCATGACAGGGAATGCCATCTGTTTTTTATAATTCATGGCAGCTCCTGCCTTATTGAGTGTGGTCATGTTAGGCCCCAGGGGCAGGAAGGCAGGGGCGGTTAGGTATGGAGGGGGAGCGGAGGCTAGGGGCCAGTCTGGGTTATTATATCTAGCGGCCTCTTCCTCAAGTTCTGCCTCATCGCCTGGGTCTGGAGGCTCTGAATCTGGGTCCGTTTCTGGACTGGACCGGAGATTCTTATTTCTTGTAAACACTGGGCAGGTTATGGGCTCCTCTGCTGGTGTTATCTCAGAAGGGAGAGGAGGATAGAGGGATTTGCTTGGGGGGGATTTCAATAGCTGCTGAGGGAGATCTAGCTGGAGTTTTAGGGGGTTTCGCTTCCTCTTCTTTCAAAGACTTTATAGAGGCTGTACGCAAAAGAGGGCGAAGGCAGGACTCCGCAACTGAAAGAAGCTGTTGTTTTGTGGGGTCCCCGGTGGCGCTTTCCACTATGTCTCTTATAAGACCCCAGTAAGAAAGGGCTGAAACAGGGACGGCATCGGGTCCTTCTATTTTCAATTTCTGATTAAGATCTCTTCCTACTTTCTGCCATTTGCCCGGGTGGATCTCAAGTCCTGTTACCAGAAACCACGGGCATACTTCATCTATAAAAAGGAAGAATCTAACAAGATCCTTTTTCTTTACTTTAACTCCCCTGTCTTTAAGTGCCAGTTTGAGGTCCCGTATAAAGACCTGTTCTTTAGACAGCTTGGAACCCATGAGAAAAGAATGAGGCAGATGTCACTTACCTGTTCGTGGGGCTCTCCGGAGCGATCAGAGGGGGTCGCGACGATTCTTCTTTACAGGGTCTGCCTGGCAAGAGTCCGTGCCTCGAGCCCCATGTTGGGCGCCACTTGCCCCGACCCGTGGGACAGAAAAGTGGGGTGTCAAGGAGGACCCAGCCTAAAAAGGAATGGGTGAGAATAAGGAGAGTGAGACCCAAGGATGGTGGATAAGGTCTGAGTTTATTTGAAAAAGTACATGCTTATATATTGTAGAGAAGGACAAGGGAGTTAGCTTAGGGGTGGAGTTGGTATGCCTTGGCCTGAGAGAAGGGATAGTCTGTGGTCAGTTTGTTCTTGATAACGGAGGGTGAGGCCTCTTTCCTTTATCTTGGCCCTTGGCATGCCTGGAATTTTGTTTGCTCGTTTTATCTTATCTGACATGGGGCTTCTTGGCTCCTGGTATGTCTGGAATTTGTTTTGCTCCTTTTATCTTATCTTATGGGGCTTCTTGGCCCCTGGCATGTAACTATCTATTTTTCTGTCAATTTAACTATTTATACCATGTTACCTTCTCAGCTCCTATGAATGTCTCTCACTCTCTCCTAGGTTCCACTAAACTCAATCATCTATAGCAAGATTTGGTATAAATAATTCTTCACTTTTCAAATGTCCCACTGAGAGAAACAAAACTGAACCTCTGGATAGCAGGAAGGATTGGTAGAGACTACTAGAATCTCATTCTCTGTTTCCTTGATCTCATAACTCTTTATTATTATTTACTTAAAACATATTTCCCCTTTCTGTCTCAATTATTATTTTGGGGGTTTTTTGTTGTAAAAGAAAGATTTTATTTATTTTGAGTTTTACAATTTCCCCCCCATTCTTGCTTCCCTCTCCCCACCACCTAGAGAAGGCACTCTGTTAGTCTTTACATCATTCCATGGTATACAATGATCTAAGTTGAATGTGATGAGAGAGAAATCATATTCTTAAGGAGGAAAAATAAAGTATAAGAGATAGCAAAATTACATAATGATAACAGGTTTTTTTCCCCCCTTAAAATGAAGGTAATAGTCTATGGTCTTTGTTCAAACTCCACAATTCTTTCTCTGGATACAGATGGTATTTTCCATTGAAGATAGCCCAAAATTGTCCCTGATTGTTGCACTGATGGAAAGAGCAATTCCATCAAGGTTCATCATAACCCCCATTTTGCTGTTAGGGTGTACAATGGTTTTCTGGTTCTGTACATCTCGCTCAGCATCAGTTTATGCAACCACAAACAGGGTTGCTTTGAATATATTTGTACAAGTGATGTTTTTACCCTTTTTTCATCATTTCTTCAGGGTATAGACCTCCAAAAAGGTTGGATGAATTCATAGTTCCACCAACAATGAATTAGTGTCTCAGATTTCCACATCCCTTCCAACATTGATCATTGTTCTTTCTGGTCATATTGGTCAGTCTGAGAGGTGTGAGGTTGTACCTCAGAGATGCTTTAATTTGCATTTCTCTAATAAGTAGTGATTTAGAGCAATTTTTCATATGGCTATGGATTGCTTTGATTTCCTCATTTGTAAATTGCCTTTGCATAATCTTTGACCATTTGTCAATTAGAAATGGCTTGTTTTTTTGAAAATTTGATTCAGTTCTCCATATACTTTACAAATGAGTCCTTTGTCAGAAATACTAGTTGTAAAAATTGTTTCCCAACATACTACATTTCTTTTTATCTTCGTTATAGTGGTTTTCTCTGTGTAAAAGCTTTTTAATTTAATAAAATCAAAATTACCTAGTTTGTTTTTAATGATGTTCTCCATCTCTTCCTTCGACATAAACTGCTTCCATTTAAATAGATCTGACAGGTATACTACTCCTTGATTTTCTAGTCTGCTTATAATATTTTTTTTATGTTTAAATCCTGTATCCATTTTGATCTTATCTTGTGAAGTATTAGTCATTAGACCAAATTTCTTCCATGCTAACTTCCAATTTTCCCAACAGTTTTTATTGAAGAAAGAGTTTTTATCCTAAATAGCTGGACTCTTTGGGTTTATCAAACAGCAGATTACTATAATCATTTCCTGATATTGCATCTAGTTTATTCCACTGATCCACCACTCTATTTCTTAGCCAATACCAGACAATTTTGATGACTGAGTCTTTATAATATAATTTTAGATCTGGTAGGGTTAAACCACCTTCTTTTGCACTTTTTTTTCATTGAATCCTTGGAAATTTTTGACTTTTTATTTCACTATATGAACTTACAATTTTTTCTAACTCATTAAGTTGAGGATTTATGAGGATTTATTTCATATCCTTCGACTTTGCTAAAGTTGCTAATTATTTCCAGTAGTTTTTTAGATGATTTTTTGGAATTCTCTAGGTATACCATCATGTCATCTGCAAAGAGTGAGAGTTTTGTCTCTTCCTTCCCAATTCTAATTCCTTCAATTTCTTTTTCTTCTCTTATTGCTGAGGTTAATATTTCTTTAATTTTCTTTTCTTTTTTTACTTTTTGCAAAGCAATGGGGTTAAGTGGCTTGCCCAAGGCCACACAGCTAGGTAATTATTAAGTGTCTGAGGCCAGATTTGAACTCAGGTACTCCTGACTACAGGGCCAGTGCTCTATCCACTGTGCCACCTAGCTACCTCCTGAAGTTAACATTTCTAATACAATATTGAATAGTAGTGTTGATAATGGGCGTCGTTGTTTCACCCCTGATTTATTGGGAATACCTCTAGTCTATCCCCATTGTATATAATGCTTGTTGATGGTTTCAGATAGATACTGTTTATTATTCTAAGGAACAATTCATTTATTCCTACGCTCTCTAGTAGAATGGGTGCTGTATTTTGTCAAAAGCCTTTTCAACATCTATTGATATTATCATGTGATTTCTGATAAATTTGTTATTGCTATAATTAATTATACTAACAGTTTTGCTAATATTGAATCAACCCTGAATTCCTGAGATAAATCCTACTAGATCATAATGTATTATGCTAGTGATAACTTGTTGTAATCATTTTGCTAAGATTTTATATAAGATTTTTGCATCTATATTCATCAGGGAGATAGGTTTATAATTTTCTTTCTCTGTTTTAACTCTTCCTAGTTTAGGTATCAGCACAATATTGGTATCATTGAAAGAGTTAGGCAGAGTTCTGTCACTTATTTTTCCAAAGAGTTTATATAGAATTGGAACCAATTGTTCCTTAAATGTTTCAAAGAATTCACTTGTGAATCCATCTGGCCCTGGAGATTTTTTCTTAGGGAGTTCAATAATGGGTTGTTGAATTTCTTTTTCTCATATAAGGTTATTTAGGTTTTTAATTTCTTTTTCACTTAATCTGGGCAACTTATATTTTTGTAAATATTCATCCATTTCACTTAGATTGTCAAATTTATTGGCATATAGTTGAGCAAAATAATTCTGAATTATTTCTTTCATTTCCTCCTCATTGGTAGTGAGTTTACCTTTTTCATTTATGATACTAGCAATTTGGTTTTCTTTTTTTAATAAAATTGACCAGAGGTCTATCAATTTTATTGTTTTTTTCATAAAACCAACCAATAGTTTCTTGATTTTTATTTTATTAATTTCTTCTTTAATTTTTAGAATTTCTAATTTGTTATTTAATTGGGGGGGTTTAATGTTCTTTCTCTAATTTTTTTAGTTGTATATTTAGTTCACTGATTTCAATTTATTCATGTAAGCATTTAAAGATTATAATATGTCCCCTGACAGTCACCTAGGTTTTAGTATGTTGTTTCATTGTAATTATCTAGGATGATAATAATTAATTCTTTCTATAATTTGTTGCTTGATCCCTTATTCTTTAAAATGAGGTTATTTAGTTTCCATTAGTTCTGGTCTATATCTCCCTGGCCCAATAGTGCAAATGATTTTTATTGCATCAGAGAAAGATATATTCACTATGTCTGCCTTTCTGCAGTTGATCATTTAGATTTTTATGCCTTAGCACATGATTAATTTTTGTGCAAGTGCCATGTACTGCAGGAAAAAAAGTATGTTTCTTTCTTTTTTTCAGGGTTTTTGCAAGGCAATGGGGTTAAGTGGCTTGCCCAAGGCCACACAGCTAAGTAATCATAAAGTGTATGAGACCTGATTTGAACCCAGGTACTCCTGACTCCAGGGCCAGTGCTTTATCCACTGTGCCACCTAGCCGCCCTTAGTATATTTCTTTCTATCCCCATTCAATTTCCTCCATAAGTCTATCATATCTAGGGTTTTTAACAATCTGTTTACTCCCTTAACTTCCTTCTTGTTTATTTTATAGTTAAATTTGTCCAAATCTGAGAGCAGGAGGTTGAGATCTCCCACTAGTAGAGTTTGCTATGTCTTCCTGTAGCTCTTTCAACTTCTCCTCTAAGAATTTGGATGCATGCATGTTTAGTATTGAAATTACTTTATTGTCTATGATACCCTTTAGGAGGGTATAGTTTTCTTCCTTAATCTCTTTTAATGCTGTCTATTTTTGCAGCTGCTTTGTCTGAGATAAGAATTGCTTCCCCTGTTTTTTTTCACTTCAGTTGAAGGAAAATATATTTTGTTCCAATTTTTTACCTTTATTCTATATGTATCTCTCTGCTTCAAATGAGTTTCTTGTAAGCAGCATGTTGTAGGATTCTGGTTTTTAATCCACTCTGCTATTCGTTTGTGTTTTAAGGGAGAGTTCATCCCATTCACATTCAAAGTTATAATTACTAACTTTTTATTGCCCTCCATACGATCTTTCCTCTGATTGTATTTTCCCCCCTTTTTCACATTATCGATATTCCCAAGTAATTTATTTCTGCCTACCACCACCTTCAGTGTGTTTGCCCTCCTATATCCACCCCTCCCCTTTCTTTCTCATTTCCCTTTTCCCCTTTTTCCTTCCCTTCCTTCTGTTATTTCCCCCTTTTTCTCCCCTCCCTGTCTCCATCCCTCCTTCCCCTTTTCCCCTTTTCATACTTGAAAGGTAAAATGTTTCTTAAGTTAACTGAGTGGGTGTGTAAGTTAACTTAAAGCCAAGTCTGATGAGAGGAAGTTTCAGGTGTTTCTCATCTCCTCCCTTCTTCTTCTTTATTGTAATAGGTCTTTTGTACCTCTTTTTGTAATGAGATTTACCCCCATTCAATCCCCTCCATCATCCCATCTCCTTCCAGTCCCCCTTTTTAAGGAGGTATTGTTTTTAAATCAATCTATCTGAGTCACAGAAAAGTCACGAGTGTCCATCACTTCTGGCTAAGTATATTCTCTCTAATAGAGTTACATTTCTTGAGAGTTATTAGAGTCTTTCTCCCAGGTAAGGATATAGCCAGTTTTATCTTATTGGAAAACAGTCTTATGGATAAGTCATGCGTGACCATCACTTCTGGCTAAGTATGTTCTTTCTAATAGAATTACAGTTCTCAAGAGTTATGAGAATCTTTCTCCCAGGTGGGGATATAGCTAGTCTCATCTTATTGGATAGCAGTTTTTTTCTTTACCTTTTTTTTTTAACTTTTTCATATGTCTCTTGAGTCTCCTGTTTGATGTCCAAAATTTCTATTTAGGCTCTGGTCTTTTCATCAGAAAATGTTGGAAGTCTCCCATTTCATTAAATGTCTGTCTTTTCCCCTGGAAGAGAAGGCTTAGCTTTGTCAGATAGTGGATTCTTGGCTGCATTCCAGGCTCCCTTGCTCTTTGGAATATCTCATTCCAGGCCCTTCAATTCCTTAATGTTGATGCAGCCAGGTCCTGCATAATCCTTACTGTGACTCCTTGGTATTTAAATTGTTTCTTTCTGGCTGCTTGCAGGATTTTTTCTTTTATCTGATAGCTCTGCAATTTGGTCACAACATTCTACAACATTTTCATTTTAGGATCTCTTTCAGGAGGAGATTGATATATTCTTTCAATAACTATTTTCCCCTCTGATTCCATGATAGGGAAATTTTCCATCACTAAATCCTGTAATAATAAGTCCAAGCTTTTTTTTTTCTCTTCAATTTTTTTTTTTTAGGATTTTGCAAGGCAAATGGGGTTAAGTGGCTTGCCCAAGGCCACACAGCTAGGTAATTATTAAGTGTCTGAGGCTGGATTTGAACTCAGTTACTCCTGACTCCAGGGCCAGTGCTCTATCCACTGCGCCACCTAGCGGCCCCTCTCTCCAATGTTTTCAGGAAGACTTATAATTCTCAGATTGTCCCTTCTTGATTTGTTCTTGAGGTTAGTGGTTTTGCTGATGAGGTATTTTTTTTGCTCTTTTGGTTTTGTTTAAAAGAATCCTGTTGTCTCATGAAGTCATTAGTTTCCACAGATTCCATTCTTTTTTTTAGAGAAGAATTTTCTTCATTTACCTTTTGCAACTTTTTTTCCAATTAGTCTATTCTATTTTTGAAGGAGTTTTCCACTTTCCCAAATGTATTTTTGAGGGAATTATTTTCTTTTTGCATTTGCCCAATTGAGGATTTGAAAGAATTATTTTCTTTTTCCATTTGTCCAATTGAAGATATGAGAAAATTATTCTCATTTTATATTTGTCTAATTGTATTTTCCAAGGATTTGTTTTCTTGTTGCAAGATGTTAATTTTCTCTTGAGTTTCTTTTCCCAGTTTTTCCAAATGATTTTTAAACTTCCTGATTTTTTCAAGGAAATCTTTCTGGACTGGAGACCAATTCATAGTCTCCTCAAAAGTGCTAGTTCTCTCTGGGTTAGAATCTATTTTTTCTAATGGGTCCCCCTTTTTGCTGGCCTTTCTACATTTTCCTAGGATTTTGTGTTGGGGGAGGGGCTGACTCAGAGTTTTGCTTTTGAAAACCCTAGAGATTTTGCTCACTTGGTTTAGTAATTTCAAGGGTTGACCAGTAGGGGCACTGGTTGCTTTCTCTGGAGTGTTAGAGACCCTCAGCAGAAGGGCCTGAGTTGACCTTGAACAATGGGCTGGGGGGGGGGGGCGGTAGCTAATCTCCCTTTCAGCTGAGTGAACTCTGTTGCCCACATCTGAGCCTGAGTGGTTGGGGGGCTTTTACCTTTTGTTCTGGGAAGAGGGCTCTGCTGAAAGTATGGAACTCAGGTCACTTGACCAGATAGTCATTTTCCAGGCATGTTCTGAAACTGTGTGCTGGAACTCACTCTCCCATTGCCCCCACCCCCGCCAAAGATTCTGCTAAGGCTGGTCCTCTGCCCCCCCCCCATCCATGTGCTGGTCCTCTGGTCTCTGCTCCCAGTTCACCCAGGGTCCTCTGAGACAGACCTTGTTGGTAGCTATCCTCCTAGCTTCTCTTTCTGGGTTTTGTTGATTGAATTTCTGTTAAGAGGCTTCTTTTATCTTATTTTTTTAGAGGGCACCAGTAGCACTTACAATAGTGCCTATCTTCTCTCCGCCAATGTGGCTGGAAGTCTCCACTGGTTTTTTAAAAGATATTTTTATTACATTTTCCCAAACTATTTTCCTCCCTCCCTCCCACCGAACCCAGAAATAGAGAAGGCCAACAAAATATATATGTGTGAACTATACAGTACATAGTTACATATATCATTTCTTTCTTTGAAGGTAGATAGCATTTTCCTTCATAGGTCCTTTGTAATTGATTTGAATATTAATATAATTCAGAATAACTTAGCTGTTCACATTTACTTTTGAAAAAGTTATTTACTTTATTTTCAATTTATGAAATAAAACAAGCATAGTAGAGTAAGATGATTTGTACATGAAATTGCAGATCTGTGATATATAACTTGCTATTCATTTTACATATATAATAAATTTATCTTGTGAATTTCTTTTCCTTTCTTTTCAAACCCCCTACCAACCTAGAGATAGCTACATTAGAAACAAATATCTGCGTATGAATATAAAAACAGAGAGAGAGAAAATATCTGAGGTCACATTTTAACTCCCTTTGAACATTTGTCACTTTCTCCTTCAATCATTTTAACCAATCTGATAGGTGTGAGATAATTATCTCAAAATTGTTTTAATTTGTGTATTTCTAATCAATAGTAATTTAGAGCATTTTTATATGCCTATATATATCGCTTTGCTTTCTTCATCAGAAAACTGCCTGTTCAAATCTTTTGACCATTTATCAATTGGGAAATGACTTATATTCTTACAAATTTGACATAATTCTCTATTTAAGATAGGAAATCTTTATTTCATTAAAAAAACCCAAACATTTTAATTTAATAAAATTGTGTATGAAACTTCAAATCTACTATGCACAACTTTCTATTCCTTTATACAACAAAAGTATGCTGTAAAGTTTTTTCTTCCTTTCCCTTATCCCTGCTCTACAAATAGTTATTAGAAACAAATACATATGAATATATGTAAAATTATTTTATACATATTTCTATTTATCAATTCTTTCTCTGGATATAGTATCTTTCTTATCCCTCTGTCTTTCAATATAGGCCTTATTTACTCCTATCATTGTGAGAAAGATATACATAGTTTAATATCAGCATAATATCAAATTATTTTCCAGAAGGTTGGATGAATTTTTAGTTTCATCAATAGTCTTGTACTTGTTTTTCTATAACTCTTCCGATATTAACCATTTTTATTTTTTGTCCTTCCCATTCCCCTTAATACAATGGACATGAGACAAAATCTTAGTGTCATTTTACTTTGTATTTATTTTATTAGTGATTTGGAACATTCTTTGATATAGTTGTTGAGTTTTTTATCTGTAGGCATCACTCTAAACTATAATCACAAACAGCAGAATATTGACCTAGGAACTAGAGAGTGTTATTGTTTCCTGTCACAGCAACAGATAAACAAGAAATGGTCTCATTTCTTCTTCTTCTCTCTCTTTACCTCTGTTGGACAGACGAGTCTTTTCCCTTTGTGAGATTCCTATCTTCCTTTAAAACTGAACATGCTAGAATTTCATACAGGCTTCTGGAGGATATAGTTCCCAAGAAAACATGGAGGGGGAAAATAAATCCCTTTCCAACCTTTAACATTTTTAAATAGAAAATCATTATATATTTTGTTTTTATACCTCAAAAATTAATATGCCATGATATTTTTGTGAACAAAATTTTTTTGTTTGCAATTTTTTTTGCTTGTCATCTCTATCCCCTGTACAGTGGGATGGCACAAAATGCCTGACACATCATACTAAATAAGTGCTTGTTGCTCGTCTGACTACCAGCCTGCCTGACTTAAAGAGCATATGTTGCAAAGGGTAAGTCAAGTCCTGATTGCAGGGAGTCTTTTTTTCTTTTCACAGAGTTCTCCATATATTGTTTATTCTAGTCAAATTGTCCTTCTCTCTCTCCCTCACATATATCACTCCATCTTCCATTTCAATGCTCATCTATCCTCTATGACAGGAAAATGCTGCTTCCTCAGATATGCCTCTAATAATTCTCCTCTTCCATCAAGAAAAAAACAAACAAAACAATCTTTATCTACAGGAAGCTTTTCTTAATATTTCCAATTACTAGTGCCTTCTACAATTATCTTTTATTTCACTATTTTGTTATTCTTAATGTATTTATGTGTGTATATGATGCTTCCAGATCCTTATTAGATCTTTGAGCATAGGGATAGTTTTCATTTTTTGTCTGTTTTCCCAACAACTAGCATAGTATCATATACATAGCAGATGTTTAATAAATGTTTAGTGATTGATTTCTAGGAAAGTCATTTCATTTCTCTGAGCTTTCATTTTCTCATATGGAAAGCTTTAATTTTCTCATATGAAAAATTAGATTCTTTCGTAAGACCCATTGAAACTCTTAAAATTTTTTATGACTCACTGACCCTTTCCCTATAAAGTACCATTCATACAATACTCTGTGTCCTACCATTGGATTGCTAAGGCTGTATGACACAATCCCTATCCTAGAGAAGGAGCTCAAACAAACAAGCCTTTGAGAGAAATAGAGGCCATTCTATTCTCAGAACCTAAGGACTGAACAAACTGTTAAGCAACATCCTGGAGAGTCAGTCACATTCATTTTCATTTCCTAGTTCAAAGAAATTCTATGGATTCTAAGTAATAAGAGTAGCTTCCTCCTTTTCTTCTGGTGTGTATATGCCAGAAAATACCCATGCCAGTGCTCTCGTGTATGCTCAAATATTGGGGATGGGAAAACTGGAAAGAGGAAATTACTGTATATTTTCCATTTTTTGTAGGGTTACAACTTAGGGTCTGAAGCCTGTAGGAGCTACTATTTTTTTTTTTATTTTTTATTTTTAGGATTTTGCAAGGCAAATGGGGTTAAGTGGTTTGCCCAAGGCCACACAGCTAGGTAATTATTAAGTGTCTGAGGCTGGATTTGAACTCAGGTACTCTTGACTCCAGGGCTGGTGCTCTATTCACTGTGCCACCTAGCCTCCCCAGGAACTACTATTTCTACAAGAACAATTTCAGGTCTCCCTTAACTAAAAATTAAGAAGTTGAGTTAAATTCTGAAGTCCCTTCTCTATCTAACAATCTACAATTCTTTGGTTCCATTTCATCAGAGTCCTGTATGATCTGACTCAGGGTCAAAAATTTATCCTTCCTAAACTTCCACTATCCCCTCAAAAATTGTTCTACTTTGGGTCAGCTAGGTGGTGCAGTAGATAGAGTACTAGCCCTGGAGTCAGGAGAACCTGAGTTCAAATCCAGCCTCTGACACTTAATTGTCTAGCTGTGTGACCTTGAGTAAATCACTTAGCCCCAAGGCCTTAAATAAATAAAATTAAAAAAAAAACCTGTGCCATTATATTAATATATATATATGTGTGTGTGTGTGTGTGTGTGTGTGTGTAGATATATATAGATAGATAGATATATTATTCAGATCAATAAACACCAAATAAAATAGACATTTCCATATACTAAGCAGAATATCAAAAAATCAGCAAAATTGATTTAGTGCTCACTGTGTGCAAGACACTAGGCTAAGTGTCAGGAATATAAATACAAACAGAAAGACAGTACCTGCCTATAAGGTATCCAATGAGGGAACATTGTTGAGAAAATCTGGGAAGAGTAGTGCCTGAAAATGCGGATCTGCAATTCAACCTGCAGCTTTCAAGTCTGACTTTGTCTATACTTCTACATGAACTTCTTTCTATTCTGTTCTTTGAATTAAAAAAAAAAATTCTTTAATGACATTGTAATCTGTCTTTTCTCTTGTTAATTGTTAAGTGTCTGAGACTGGTTGAACCCAGGTACTCCTGACTCCAGGGCTGGTGCTTTATCCACTGCACCACCTAGCCACTCTGGTTCCTCAGGTTATTGATGCCACCTTAGCTCTAGATCTCCTCTTCTGGAGCACCAAAGTACTGGCACACTTTTAAAGCTCATTCATTAAAGCTTTCACCTAGAAGAACTGCAGAGACCAACAACTGAATGAGGTCCACTTCTCAGGGACTTTGTGCTCAGAGTGGAGAAGATTTTACTTCTTATAACATGATCTCTCTCCAGATGTGGGAAAAGTCACCAAAATTCCCCATCTGAGACTGCATGGTTAACTAACCAGGACCTATTTACAGAATATTTACACTTACTTACTCCATAGATTTTTCCAAAATTCTCTCCATTAACATCATCAATTTTCTTAAACCAAAGATTATGACATGTTTATTTTTGTTCTTTATCTAATGGTTTTCCTGTATGGTCTCCAAAATCAAAAAACATTTCTATGATTATCATACACATATCACCCTAGAGTCTGAGAAAGAGACAGAACCACAGAAAAGGAGACAGAAAGAGAAGGAAAAAAAAGATAAAAATAAGGAAAAGAAAGAGGTGGATAAAGGTCTTGGCAACCTCCTGGTCCTTAATCCAGAAATTTTCCTTTCAAATATTTCAAATCATAATAGCTCTGGCTGAAATTTATCATATCTTTCATATCTATTCCATAAACATTTCCCTAAGTTTCTGGGGAAAGATGGGATTCCTTCACTATAGCGCTCCAAGCACATTGGAGATGTGAAATGCACAAGTAACTATAATATGAAATAATTCATGAAGAATACCATAGAATGATTCAAGAAAAATGTTATTTGATGCTTGGTGGGATGTGGGGGGAGAGTTGAGTGACTGGGGAAAAGATGGAGATGACATCTGAATTGGGTTTTAATGGAAATTCAACAGATTTTCTACTTTCTAATTTCTATAGGAATTCTATTTTCCAGATTTGTCCTTTCACGCCCTTCAATCAATTTAACAAATAAGTGTCTACTCTGTGCAGAACACTAAATCAGGTCTTAAGGAAGATGCAAAAATTAAGGCTCTCTCCCTGCCCTCCAGTAGGGGAAGTGCTTCCACGCAGGAATTCCTTTGCAATGTTTTTTTTTTTAGGTTTTTACAAGGCAAATGGAGCTAAGTGGCTTGCCCAAGGCCACAGGGCTAGGTAATTATTAAGTGTCTCAGGTATTGCTGACTCCAGGGATGATGCTCTTTCCACTGCATGACCTAGCGGCCCCATTTCCAATGTTTCTTAAGAAATTGATATATTTTTTCTGAAACCTGAATCCCAAGAAGAATCAGTTGAGAAATTGGGAAGTATTATAATTCTCCTGAAAGAATAAAAAATTAAGGGGGTGCAGTGGATGGAGCACTAATCCTGGAGTCAGGAAGATCTGAGTTGAAATGTGACCTCAGACATTTAATAATTACCTAGCTGGGTGAGCTTGGGGGAGTCACTTAACCCCACTGCCTTGCAAAAAAAAATCAAGGGTTGATAATTATCATAGACATAGCTTTGAAGGAATTAACTGATATCAAGAAAGCAAGAGCAGGAAATGTTGACATGCAGAGTGAAAGATTGTAGTTGACATTCCTGGGAAGTAGGAAGGAACTGGAGAGAAGAAAAGAAGGGAGGAGTCATGATCTAATCAATCTGTCAGAAGTATATATTTATGACCTTGTCTTTATCAAGAAATGAGTCAACCTTACAAATAAGATGAATATTAATACATTTATATGCATAGTATACTTTACATATTGCTACCATATATAAACTACACTGTAGTATATACTTTGTGATTTATACTCTTCTCTGGAGCCCCAAGGGAGTGACATAGCAGCTCTGGCTTTTGGAGGGAGAACTGCACAAGTAACTCTTGCACAAAACTTCTGGGCTCCAAATCAGATTAAACTGTAATTGGGAAATGTTTAGCAAAGTAAAAAAAAGTACAACAAAGATGTCAATTTGATTTTCTAAGTCAATGTGATTCTGATTGAATTTGATCCCACTGTAAAAAAGTCATTATAAAGGGTATTCTAAGACATTGCAAGTTTTGGGAAAAAAAATAAATCATTAAATTGTCAGGTTTTGACTGGTGCTGTAGTAATCACCTTTCTTGGAAATCTGAATTTTGTCTGAATGTTATTCCAAGGGAAGTTAGATGGCGCAGTGGAGAAATCACTGGCTTTGAAGTCAGGAGGATATGATTTCAAATCCAGCCTCAGACACTTGACACTTTCTAGCTGTGTGACCTTGGGCAAATCACTTAATCCTGACTGCTTCATATTCAGGGTCATCTCCAGTAGTCCTGATGCATTTCTAGCCTCTGGACCCAGATGGCTCTGGAGGAGAAAGTGAGGTTGGTGACTTAATACAGCACACCCTCACTCAAATCTAATTCATATGCTTGTCGTGGCATAACCTCCCTGATGTCATGATCTTCTTCGAGAATGAAGGACAAAAATAATGTTCACTGATCATTTTCTAGTGTTTGAATATTTGCTGTAGGTTATGGCTCTTTGTAAAGACTACTGAACTTAATATTTTTAATTTACCAAAAAGTTTTTTAGATACCTGTAAATGAGTATAACAAGAGTTGAAGATGTGTTTTAAGAAAAAAAAAAGATAAAGGAAATCAGTTAACTCATTGCCAGATTTTTTAAAATAACTAACATATATAAAAGTAATGTTTATGATTATTATTTTAATAGAAAGTCACTGAAGTCTTTAGTATATACCTATCGCAGAAAAAAGATTCAGTGTTTTTTATTATGGTATTATTATTATTTTTATTATTTAAAAACATAAAATATTATGAAAAATATATAAAAACTGATGATTATGGGAATTCCTAGGAATCCTGATTTCTCATTCCCAAGTCCAAAAAATTAGTCAGAAATGTAGAAACACTAGGGAGGGGGGATGAATCATACACATACAAAAGCATATACAAATAGTTATAATCAAAAATGATACAAGATAAGTCCATATGAAAGGTTTACATAAAGCAAGAGCCATAAGATACCGGAGCTCTTTTCTCATTATTTTCTACTATCAGCCAGCTCTCCAAGAAGTAGAGGCTGATCTTTCTTCCTCTCAGGGATAAGATCTGGGGTTTTTATGAATGTGTGGCTAAGAAATCCTGGAGGATGAAAATAATAATCACTGACATTCATCTAGTGCCTAGGAGTTTATAATTTACCCACTTTCTTTCTTATTCCATACAAAGAGAAATGTTTCTCAGTTGTCATTCCCAAGTGTCAGTCTATCTTTCCCCTAACATTCCTACTTAGCTCTTCTAACATTGCCTGCTCTCTAATCTGAACACATTGGACAAAAATTTTTTTTAAATCCAAAGAAGGGGCAGTTAGGTTGCACAGTAGTTAGAGCACTGGTCCTGTCAGGAGGACCTGAGTTCAAATCCAGTCTCAGACACTTAATACCTTCTTAGCTGAATGATCTTGGGCAAGTCACTTAACCCCACTGACCTGCAAAAATAAAAAAAAGTACATAAAAAAGTTATGAAGTAAACAATAATGGTAGAGATAGAGTTTTAATAGAATGATGATTCTATTAAATCAGATTACAAAGGGTAGAGGAATGGTATATGAGGAAGCTAACAAATGTATATGAATTTTTCTAGGAGTTTAGATGTAAAAGTGAGAAGAGATATTGGATTAATAGTTTTAGAGTAATGATTCTTAAACTTCATTCCCCCCCCCCAGCAGTCTGGTGAAGCCTATGAACCCATTCTCAGGATAATATTTTTAAATACATAAAACAAATACATAATATTGCAAAGGAAATAAATTATATTGAAACAAGGATGTATTTTTTTCCATTCAAGTATGTGAATTGCCTAGAATCTGAACATGGATCTCTTGGAGCAGTATTAAAGGCCCCTATTTAATGGGGGGGTTCAAGATCAAATTAAGTGTTTTTTTAGATGATAGTTCCAGAGAATAATTCTCCTTTTCCTGAATCATGTTAATGTTGATTTTACAACTTTTCTAGCTTCTTTGCCCTTTCCAAAATCCCTGTTCCTAGACCCAACATATCTGACCTAAAACTGTAATCTTTCCCCTTTTCTTATCCCCAAGAGGCATCTTGGTTTCACAGTCAATCACTATTGTTTCATCCAGAGCCCAAGCTCTTTTTCCATTGTCCTTTTTTCAGATTTTTCAATCTTCACCCTAGTACAGCAAATTTGTCTCCTCTTCCCTTTACCATTCCTCTCCCTAACATTTCTCCCTGCTCATCTAGGAAACCTCTTGTATTCACTGGACCAAAGTATTCCCAAGCCTATTTGCCCTATGAGGAAAAGGAAAGGAATAGCTTATGCAGACAGTTATAGCCTGGGGAGGAGACAGAGTGGGGAGGAGGAAGATCAAAAAAGAAAGAAAAGAGAATCTTTCTTAAAAGAACTAATCAAATTTAAAAGCTATGTGAATAAAGTAATTTCTATCTACATTAGGCAACTGGAGGCTAGAGGATCAATGTGGTCCCTCAACCCCTCATCAAGGGGTCAATGGGGTCTCCTATAAAGGATTAGGCCATTCTCTGGGACGGTGACTCCCTCAGCTCCAGTGAATGCTGGGCAGATTACCAAAGGGTTGTCATCAGACCCAAGTCTGAAGAATGGTCTGAGGGGTCCAGAGAATGTAGTGTGGGGACAAGTATAGATGTGAGACCTGTCAATCATATTGTAGAAAGAGACATCTCCAGCTTCATAGTCCAAGAAAATTCCCACCCGGTGGAGATGCTTAGGCAAAGGGAGGAGAATATCAGGGGAGGTAAGGGCTTGGTATCTATTTCCAAACAACTCAATACCCCAGAATCCATTTTGTGGTATCAGTAGGGCCTCCCCCTTTCGCTCAGAATTTTCTCTGCAGATTCCAAGGGCCCACACCATGACATCTGCTACCTCCACTTCCCAGTAATGTCTCCCTGAGGTGAAGCTCTCACAGCCAAGAACACAGGGCCTACAGTCAAATCTCTCAGGGTTGTCAGGTAGATCTTGGCGTGTGTTCCCTCGCATCACACTTCTCAGATCCCAAGAGAGGTAGAGCTCAGGATGAGCTGTGTTTCGATCCAGAGTCACATCAGCTAAAGAGAGAATTCCAGATTCAGCTTTGGGCTCCTAGAACACTGATTGTAGACTTTTCAAGGCCTATTTAGTATCTTAGGGACACTAAGGCACATGAGGAGAATAGCAGAGGATACCTTTCTTGATGTTCCGTAGCATACCAATCACAACGTCCTCCCTTCCACCACTAAAATAGGAGGAACTGGGCAGAAGGGGCTTAAACACTAAGGTTGCCAGAAAAATTCATTAGCATATTTACTCCTTTTCTACTCTTATTTTTACTCTCCATTTTCACAGTCCACATATCAAATCCTAAATCTAGTGACATTGCTCTTAAGCTAGTTCTGAATTAGAGGAATTGGAACTCTTCTGTCACACAACAGAGAAGAGCCAAATGTTGCCACTAGAAATGATCATTCCTTGTAGTACACACCATTTGATCCTATGAGCAGGGCCAAACCTTTGCATTTTATAGAAAATACCTTAGAGATCGTATAAGTTCAAACTTTCATTTTATACATGAGGAACTGGGTTCATATTTAATTTAATTTAGGGAAGGACACAGTTGGCAGGTAAACAATTTAAGGTTCCTTAGTTGTTATTAAATCTATAAGCATTTTCTTTTGTATAAGCTATCAGAACCACTTCTTTATCTTGCCTCCCTGAGTCACTTCAGTCATCTAGTCATATTAGCTTTATTATTTAAAATGATTCAGATTTGACCCTAAATTCCCTCATTCTTTAATTAAAGTGTTTACATGTTAAGCGTAAATTTTTCTTTAACATCAAAAAAGAAAGTGGGGTAGCTAAGTGATACTGTGGATAGAGCACCAACCCTGGGGTCAGAAGGACCTGAATTCAAATTCAGCCTCAGACACTTGATAAATACCTAGCTGTGGGACCTTGGGCAAATCACTTAACCCCAATACTTTGCAAAAACAAAAATTAAAAAGAAAATGAAGGGATTTGAGAAAGTCCTCTGCACACACAAGATTAACAGACATCTTAAACTTTTTTTGTTTTTGTTTTTAAGTGGAAGCAGTCCTTGTATGTGATATAAGGGAAAGACAAACCATAGCTGGTGACTGTTATTGTAAAAAAAACACCAGAAGGGGGTGCTTGAGTTGAAAGTCTGAGAAAGATATTCCAAATCCTTAGAACCCTGAAGAGGAATGTGCAACAATGATCTGAGATATCTGATTCATCAGTATGAATGTGAGTTGGGATAATGATCCCTTAGAGCTTACATCAGCTCCACTTATCTACATGTATGTGGATGTATTTCTTACCTAATGGAATGTAAACTCTTTAAGGGCAGAGTTGAATTTTGTTTTTAGTTTTCATGGCACATAATTTTTTAAAAAATTTATCCTGGCACATAAGTGGTGTTTAATAAACTTTTGGGGGGGGACAAAAGAAAAGAAAACCCAGAAATCAGATCAAGAAAACATGGTGGGATTTGGTTGAAGATCAAAAGAGGAGGAACAAGTGATTTTGTCATTAGAAACAAGATTATAAGCTCCTTGAATGGAAAAAGGAAATCAATGAAGAATTGGGAAATAGATCACAAATCTGGTCCAGAGGCCTGATATAGCAGTGATAGAAGACATTAATTATCTAGAAATCTAATGAAGTTTCTCTCTATCATTAATCTTTTAAAATGTGTAGGAACTAACATGGGAAATTCTATTCTAGATATGATTCTCATGAATAGGGAGGAACTTGTTACTGAAAGGGAAACTTGTGGGTTAAGGGTAGTAACTTCTCCCTCCCAGAGTTTTTCATAGAGAAGAGGAAATCTGGCTATAGTCTGAATGCTCTTGACCTTTTGAGATAGCAAATTTCAAAGGCTAAGTCAGCCCAGGATAGGTAGGAAACTGTTACCACTATTGAAATTCTGAAGGCACAAGGAGAAACAGTCCCTGTGAGAAAAAAAAAATGAGACTGGTTTGAAAGACTGCCAAGGGAAAGCAATTTTTTTATCCAATTTTATTTTCAAAAGTTATTTTCAAAAGATGAGAAGCAATAGCAGAAATATAAGAAGTGGCATGATCCTGTTAACAAACATAAGGAGCTGGTAAAGAATAAGGACATTAAGAAATTTTTTTTATTTAAAAATTTTTTCCCCACTATCTTAGGGTAAAGAATAAGCTCAAACCTTTGCTCATTCCATCAGTGCAACAACCAGGGACAATTTGGGGTGTCTGCAATGGAGAATACCATCTGTATCCTGAGAAAGAACTGTGGAATTTGAACAAAGACCCAGGACCATTACCTTTAATTTAGGGAAAAAAACTGATATTGTTTGATCTTGCTATGTCTTATACTTTATGTTTCTTCCTTAAGGATATGATTTCTCTCTCATCATATTCAATTTGGATCAATGTATATCACAGAAACAATGTAAAGAATGGCAAATTGTCTTCTGTGAGGAGTAGGGGGAGGGAAGTAAGATTAGGGGAAAAATTGTAAAACTCAAAATAACTAAAATTTAAAAAAAAATAAGTTCCAACAAGGGATAGGTCTGTTACTTGGGGCAAATGGGATTATGACTATTAACAAAAGAGGCAGAGTGGTATATTATTATTTTGTCTCAGTTTTCTCTATAAAGACAAATGACCTTTGAATGGGAAAGAATGGAACAAGAAAAGGCTAAGAGGGAGCTGATACCTTCCATAAATAAGTTAGAAGATAGTAAAAGAACACCTAGTTTCCCTTGATGATTCAAGTTACCTGACCAAGAGGAGCTATTTCCTTAAGAACGGTAAGAACAAGAGATCCATTTGTGAAGTCATTGTCAGTGATGTTTGAAAGTTTATAGAGAATGAATGAGATCACAGAACTGAAGAAAGGCAAATATAATGATTTTCAAAAATGGGAAGAGAATAGTCTGAAAACTATAGACCAAAGTAATTTGATTTTAATTTCTGAAAAATTTCTGTAATCAATCAATAAAGAAATGATTGGCGAGCCTTGAGAAAAGGAAAGTAGTAATTACAGAGTTGAGATCATGTCAGGCTAACTTTAATTTCCTTTGCTTTTTTTTTTTTTGTATTTTGGACAGTGTTATTAAGTTTTTTATTAGTGTTGTAGTGATAGTTTACCTGTTTTTAGTGTAACAATTAAAAAAAGGGCTCATTATTTCTTTTCCTAAGGAAAAGATGGAGAGATCCATCCACATATAGAGACAATATTATAAATAGATACATTCTTAACTGGCTGAATGTTAACTCAATATTTTTAGCAATTTGACAGGAAGTCTACAAAAGAATACCTCAGGAATCTATACTTATCCTTGTGCTTTTTGATATTTTTATATTTGTATAAAATTATCACAAATATAGATGAAATGGATGAGAGTCAGGATCCAAAAAGATCTAGACAGGTTAGATCATTAAGTGGCATGTGATGAAATGAAATCCAAGAGAGATAAATGTAAAATCTTATTCTTGGTTAAAAAATACCATTATTAGTCCTTAGATGACATAGTTGGCAGTTTATCTAAAAATGATCTGAGAATTTTAGTGGACTGTGATCTCAATACAAATCAGCAGCACTGATGCAAGGAAATGATATAGAGAATTGTGAATTAGCAGAAACAACATTTTTCAAATGTGTGGAGGTCCCTACTCTTGAGATTCTGAGATTCTCCCTTGGACAGTGTTGATTGATACGTATCCTGTTTCCCCTAGACCCTGTTGTATCTTATCCTCCATTTCCACCTTGACTTAACTTTGGCTTGGACACTGGCAGGCAGGAAACGACGTGTTAAAATTGGACATCAAGTACCTTCAGACAGGAAGGAGTGGCACATAGAGGGTACCTTGCTCCAAGATGAAAGACCACAGCCCAAGTACCACCCTCTGTCTAGCCTACAATGGAGGGTTACTTAACAGTAAAAGCTGCCCCTTCAAGGTCTCTTGCTTCTTCTACCTTCCCATCCAGCAGGATGGGCTGCCTTCTGGCTCTACATTAAACCACATGGAGCTCCAAGGGCTTCACCATGTGGCCTGGTTAACCCAAGCTTTATGGCTGCCTGCCCTTTTCACTTTCTTTCTTTGTCTCTCTCTTCCTTTCCAAACTTCAGCTGAGCCTGCCAGCTGACCTGCCAAATCTATGTGGCATTTCCTTAAAACACTCTTCTTAACTTTCCTAACATTTTCTTGTGTGTTGTAACTTCTTTTGATAAATTTTTGTTTTATTTCTACTCTTGCTTTCCCAGGTCTGAATAATGATTCCTCATAGGCAGAACCAAACTCAAGTAGCCAGTGACTACAGTGTGATGTGACAGCTAAAACAGTTAATGCAATCTTAGGAGAAGTTGAACTAGGAATAATGGGTGGATATCATGAGGAGGCAAATTTAGGCTTGATGTCAGGAAAACTTATTAATAATATGTGCCTTCCAAATGTAGGATATTGCCTTGGGAGGAATTAGAATCCCTCTTATTGGAGGTGGTCAAGTAGAATATGGATGATCATTATTTAGTTGTGTCATAGAGTGGATTCCTTCTGTTATAAATTGGACTAGATGGTCATCGGGGTAGAGGATAGCATCATTGTAGGGTATTACTTTGAGGCTTTATTAATCAAAATATAACTGGGTTCAGTGGTTTGAAATACTTTCCCCACCTCCAATCAGCCTACTTTAGCCATTGCATTTTAAAATAACGAGAAGTCAGTAAAATTACTGGAAAATTGTCTGATGAAATGCATTGATTCCTCTACATCATTCTGTGGTCTTTTCAAGTATTGCTTAATTATATAGAGAAAGACTTTCATTACTTTTTAGGCATAGTATTGTGAGGTAAAAGTATCATAAGGATTGGGAAAGGAAAGGTCTTAGACTAATAAAGAATATAAGCTTCACTCACCAGCATGTAACTGGGTCCTTCTCCATCCTGCAAAGGACAAACAGAAAGTTGAAAATTCTTTATATAATTACTATAAAAGAAGCATAATACATATATCTATATCTATATATAATTTATTTATTGTGTGTATTTGTGTATGTGTAAAATGAGATAATGAGGAGAATGCTGAACTTAATGAAGATCCTCCTTAAGTTTCTCTGAAAAAAAAAAGCAGAAATAAACCAATGATGTTCTAGAGTGAAAGATCTGTTAACGGAGATAACATAGAGAATAATCTTTTTATGAAAACCTTCTGATGGCCTAGGCCTGCCAAGGAACCAAGAAAAATGAAGCATCAACTAAATCTGTATTAGTCTCTTAAATTACTCAGATATTTAGATTCTAAATGACAATATTTTTGCATTTGGTCAACCAAAAGTTTAGAAGTTATAAAGGGAATAGAGCTCTGGGAGATTTTATGATATAGGGTTTTGACCCTTTCTGTTTTCAGTTTTCTCCTCTTCAGCACCTCATAGCAAAACTTGAGATTCTTTTTGTTCCCAAAGTGCAATCTTTGCTTTTTTATTTTTTTACCTTTCATGCTGAATTCTCCCTCTTTTCCGTTTTGCCCCTTTTCATCATGTTCTCTCTCTTTTTCTTCACATTCAAATTCTTTTTCTATAAAAAGTATCTTTTTCTTTCTGAGTTGTTTGCATAAGAAATAAATACTACAAACAATAAAAAATCCTAGAGTAGGCAAAGCCACAGAGAGAATCACCATCCAGGTGGAGACCTTTTCAGGTCCAGGAGTTGTCAGGTCTGGGAATTCGGAAGGGCTCTCAGAGGGCAAGGAAGTGGAGATCCAAATGGTTTCTGTGGCAAAAAAAAAACATAAAAAAGAAAGTTAAACCAGCCCAACACATGCCAGAATGTCTTTCCTAAATGTGAAAAGAGAGGAAATTCTTTTATACTGTGATCCCTCTCAAAGTAGGAAAAGGAGGGGCGGCTAGGTGGCGCAGTGGATAAAGCACTGGCCCTGGAATCAGGAGTACCTGGGTTCAAATCAGATCTCAGACACTTAATAATTACCTAGCTGTGTGGCCTTGGGCAAGCCACTTAACCCCATTGCCTAGCAAAAAACTAAAAATAAAAAAGAAGGAAAAGGAAAGATTATTTCTGTGGTTGAATTTTTCCTTTATACCTTTCTTTCCCTATTTCCAAATCTAATTCTGCTTTTAGCAAAAATTGCATTAATTCAGCTCAATGAAAAACTTCCAGTCTTAAGTGAGTCACCCTGAAAATGTCACTAATACACTTCAGGGTACTGATCATAAATGCACTGATAAATTATCTTCCAAGAGCACTTGCTACTCAAATTGACTGCGCTTCCCATTTTTTCAAAGAATTGGTCACAGAAGAATTGTTGCTCAGAAGAAACATTTATCAGTAAGTGTCGCTGTGAAAGCTCCTATTTGGGGGAAGGGATGGGGTGAGGGTGGGAAAGAGAATAATTTTTCTTCTCTTCTGGAAGTTATTAGGCATCAGACAGTAGATAAAGAAGAAAGTCATTAAATCCCTTATCTCATTTAGGGGTTGTGCTATAACCACAAGGAAAGTGTGGCCAGTTGAGATATAAAAAAGAGAGTAGGAAAATGGCTCTACATAACAGTGATAGTCCACAGTGGGGCTTCCCTTCAAGCATAACTGCACTTGCCTTTCCCCTACTATAGCCTAATACATCTTCACTTTATCTCTTTCTGTAAAACTTTCCAACTTTTCCCTCCTGTGGACTCTTAGGAAAATTATGACCTAATAACTGCCACCTAGGCATCAAAAACAGTACCTGGGAACTTCTTTGCCTCCTATTATCTCCCCTTCTCCTCCTCCCCAACTTCTTCATAATCAGGTATATGAGCTCAAAACACTTTTACTGATCAAAAAATTTTAGAGATAACTAGTCTAGCTTACAGAGCCTAAAGGTACTAGGACTTTTCCTTTAGATACTTCCTTCTTTGTTTTCCTATGACTACAATGACCATGAGTCAGTAAGGAGAATTTAAAGCTGAGGACTGACCTGGTATGGACATCATTGTCAATAACTCCTGGCTGAGAAGGGGGTTTCGAATGGAACAGAACACACTAACCACTGTGTGATCTGTGATAATCACAGACAATGTTGCAACAAACAGCCCATCTTCACTGGGAACCAGATTCTCCTCCAGAGATGGGATTGTTTCTTTCACAAGATTTCTCCATTCTACCCAAGGCTGTGGATACCATCCAGCTGACGTGCATTCTAGTTGTATCCATCCATATTCATAACCTATAATTTTAATGAAGGGATCTGCACCCATACCTGAGGAAGAAAAAAAATTGACTTGAATAGGGTTATCCTTGAATAAGAATATATAAGATCATTTACTCTACCTAGCAGAGCTTATCAAAGGAAATAGTGCCCTTGAAGTTTAGATTGCAGTGTCTTGCCAAGGACAAGTATCATATCTTGCACTTTTATATTTTCAGGATCTAGAAGTGCTTATAAAAATAATTCATTGATTTATTTTTATTGCTATTTTGGTCATTTTTCATGTTACATTCTAATTTTTGAACCATTCAAAATTGCAGCAAACAGTTTTGGGGATTAAATAATATGCAAGAAACAGAGAAATCAACAAATAATTTTAATTTATACAGCAACTTCACCCACCTTATCTTTTCACATCCTTTTAATAGTTTTGTGATGTAAGCACAAAGATATTATTATTGTTAATAATAATGATGCCATTTAACAGATGAAAAAACTGAAGGATTTTCAAAGGCATGGATAGTAGAAGTGACCAGGAGGGTCTGTATCCTTAATAATTCAAAATCAGAAGAGGAGGAGGAGAATTAGCATTATTGTCAGAAGCCTTAAAACAAATAAAATTTAATTTTTAGAAAAGGAACAATTAAATAAATGAAAAAATAAAAAAAAATTTCATTATCTAGTTGCCCTAATTTCACTATAATTCACCATAAAGTTTAGGGTAGTATAAATATATGAATTTCTTTTGTAGAAGTGAGGTCATAAAAATTTTTTTTAAAAAAGTGAGGTCATATGATAGACCAAATTATTATTATTATTAGTAGTAGTAGTGTTACCATAATTATTATTAATGGTATTACTACTATTAAATGAATGCTTAAAACTATATGTATATCCCCTCTAAGGATATTCAATTCCTAAGCAGAAAAAATTTTTGCATTAACTATGGTTTATTGTAATGCTATTTTGCTTGTATGTCAAGAATTGTTTTCTGGGAAGCACAGCTACTAGTAGCTTCATAAATATGCATGTTAAAAGCTTAACAGACTTCCCCCTCCTTATAATTACTGTAAAAGGCTTTGATCCCTCTCCCTTCACTCTGTTCTCCAAATCCCAAAGATAACAGTAGGGTATATCATTTGCAATTCTTACTATAGTATTTAACTAAACTCAGTATGTTGCCTTTCCTGAGATAATCATCACCTCCTTAATTTCATTGACTTTATATAATTTTTGGTTTAATTGTGAGCATCAGCCCACTAGAAGTTTTCTCCCTCCTTCCCTACCCTGGACAACAGGGAGGTAGCTATCTTATGTCCAAGGCCACTGAGAATCTTGAACATGTGCCAAGGCCAAGTTATCTCAAAGATCAATTCTGAGTTTGAAAAAGGCTATCCATGAATTAGTAAGGGTGTTTTGTTACTTGGCACAATGAAGACTGTCCTTGAGCTTACTACTCTCAAATATTGAATCTAAAATCTGAAGATTTGAAAGCACTAAGATTGTGTTAGAAGTGGAGCTTTTTATCTATGAAAACAAAAACAACCCAGCTTTAAATGCATTACTGATAATGACTCATTCTTGGATCCTCACAAAAATATTGATATTTGTAGTGTTATGAAGAAAGCATATGAAGTAACAGAGGCTCTTGAGTTTTGGGAAGCACATATAATATATTGGCAACTTTTATGCTTCATGCATTCTCTTCTCATCAGAGATTCATCTCGCTGTAATTCAAATCCTTCAGAGGTAGCTTTCGATATGCAATTATTTTGATTTTACAATTTTTGAATTTTGATGATGATAAGCCTGGAGATACAACCCAATTGGCATCTTTGTGAGAATCAACAAATTAAATTTGTGAAATTAAATAAAAACAACTTAACCTTCCTTTTTAGTTTTTCTGTGAATAGTAAGGAATACTATTAGCTAGGCTAAAACTCTTTCCAAATTTTTCCTTTTAAGAAATATGAAGGTTAGGTAGAGAAAAGATAATAAATAAACGTAACTGATTGCTTACCTAACCCTGGAGTAATAGGTTATAGCAAGAAATTTTAGGGGTATATAGTCCAGGAAGGAATTGAATGGTGATTATTCTGAAATGTTAATCCCAAAATGCATTTAAAGGTATCATAATCTTTTCCTTATTCAAGATTCCTATATATGGTATCTGAAAGAGTCATATTGGAAGGCCAGTTTGAAAATCTCTTTCCTAGAGAGCTAGAAATGGATTGAATAGATATTTAATAAAGTTGTTTCTTGAGTCTAAATCATAAGAGTACTTTATTAAAATGTATATTTTTTCTGATACCGTGAATAATTTGATATATAATCTTTCCCTTATTATATTGCTAGAGATTTTTTGTATGATTTTCTGAAATACTATATTAAGATCATAATTTAGAACTTTAGTACACCCTATGGCACTTGATGACTAACCTTGCAAAATTAGATGAAATAATCTCATTATTAGGTTTGCTGTAGAGTAAAATTTTCAGCTAGAGTAGACTAAGGCATATAGAGGATGTACTTTATGTTAGTAGACAAATCACCTACAAAGGTAAAAGAACTGAAATTTAAAGTAGTAGGAAAGCTATAATAGAACAGAAGTGTCTATGTGCCTCTAGATAGAGCTATTTGCTCTAGAATAAAGTATATTGGTGTAAAGGAAAGGGAAACATCACAAAAGTGCAAAACCTGAAGCTGAATGAAAAAAAAGGAATGAAAAGTAGAAATTGACCCTTATCACTAGAGATGTGGCTGCACAAAGAACAAGAGAAAAATGTGGAATCTAGAAATGAAAGGTAATGGATAAAAGATAAACAAACAACCAAACTCGGGTGCTTAATATTTACATTTTCTAGGCAAAGAGGTTTAGAGAAAATTTCACACTCACTTGTATTTCCTAAATTGTCAGGAAAAAAATAACATATGAGGGCAATGAAAATGCAGAAACTCCATTGAGGACAGGAATTTCTGAGGATCGGAAAAGGGCAAATGTGTCATTGTGAATCAAAGAAGGAAAGGGGCTAATTTTAAAAATTTCACACTCCCAATTCTAGATTTCTACTCTATTTCAAACTGGGAACATACTTGAATGTGTTTCAGAACAACCAGTTTCCAATTACCTGAAAAGGTGATTTTGACAGACTAATTTTATATTCTTTTGTAATAAACAGGTCACATAGATAAGGATAAGTAATTGAAGTAATTTATCTATAAAGTATGGCCTAGAACCCTCAGGTTTGAATTCACATGGTTAGGGGCTTCTCATAAATCCCTCTTTGGTTTGTATGATGTTTTCCCACCCCAACCCCCAACAAAGTTTCTTTTTGGAGAGTTAGAATAGGACCTAATTTGTCCTTAGCCAGGATCTTTCTAAGGATAATATAGCTTATATGTAGGTTTCCATAGAGAAAAGAGATCTTGGCTCCCATGAAAGAGTTCAAATTATCAAGATATTAGTTAATAGGAATATCTTTATTCCATCTCATGAAAAAGAATTTAGAATTATGAAGGATTCATAGGAGTATATAAACTTCAAGGATAATGCTCCTTTATTCTGTCATTTGAACCAAGTCAATCTGATTTGATTTCTGAGTCTGAGTCACAGTGAAGAAAGGTCAGAGAACAAAACCAAGTAACTCACTTGCCACTTTCAAGTCTATAAAGGCCACTTCATACGATCTGCTTTCTTGGAAATAGCAGTGATATCTTCCATTTTCAAAAGCTGTGATATTGTGTATTTTCAAAGCAACATTTCCATCTTTGATATTATCTCTTACAAATGTAGTTCTGCCTCGATATTCTTCCATCTGTTCTTCATCTCTTTCTTTCCCATCTTTATACACATAAACAGCTGGAGAGAACTGAGAACGGAACCACCTCACTTCCATTTTCTCAGCACTTTTCTTAGGGAGGAGGTGGCAATATAGCATGGCATCTTTCCCTATCATGGCCAGGAGAGGGTCAGCATGGGCAACCACAGTAAAATGAGCTGTTCAACAAAGGGAGACAGTTATAAAGAAGCTGGTGAAGGAAAATTGGTGTTAAATGTGGGTAGGGGTTGGAGATTGATATTTCAAAGGAAGTACAAATTCATTCCCATACTATTCTTCCACCTTTTAGGGGCTTCCTGAAATGAGGGTAGCAATTACCTTAAGAGTTTTCTCTCTGGTGGAGAAAAGTATAGATGGAAAATTATTTTTTCATCCTGAGAAGTATCCATATTGGAAAAAAGGAACACCTACCTGAGATCATCTTGAGCAGCTGAGGGAAGAGGACAGCTACAAGACCACTCAGTCCAGAATAGTGTGGGAATTTGGCCATATTCATAATTTCTAGAGAAGACAATAACAATAACACTATTAATAACTATCTAATAGGGGATGAAATATCAATACACTGTAGCATCACATTAAGTGCTTCAGAGAAATATAAAATAAAGTATAATATTAGGTCTTTAAGGGAAGATCATTATTAACTTCAGAATCAGGAAAGGTCAGGACTTCTCTACCTTGGCCCAGAATCCTCTTCAACACTCACACCAGCCCATAATTCACATCATGGAAGCACTCTGTCTCTGTGACCTGTTCTGCAGATTGGATGATTGATGACCTCCCAGGACTTCTATTTAAAGAGGGTACACAAATCAGCTGTGTCTCCATTTCTTAAGGTTATAACTATATTCTCAACCTCCTTTCAAACTTCCTTTTATGAGCTGTTAGATCACAAGTCCTTTCAGAGCTCAGATGGTTTCCTTTTGTTTGAATTTTCATTCCCAGAGTTTAACATAGTGCCAGGCATAATCCTATTTGCTTCACATATGATTGTTGACTGACTGACATTTGAGTTGTTTTGAAAGGATCCAGGCAGAAGAAATAGCATGAATCAAATGACTGCCACCAATTCTACCACATAGGCCCAGATAAAGAAAGTCCAGGACATTAAAGATGTATGACCACTGAACCTAAAGACGAAGGGTCATTTCCATTTGACTTGAAGTTGAAATCTTCTGTAAAGACTCTCCCACTAGAGATATAGTTTTAACATTCCTGTGCCATCATCAATGTAGGTATTTTCAATTGAGAAACTTCTTGCATCTGTACAGTTTGTTTTTAGGCTCTTAAGAGCAAGAATTAGTTTTCTTTTTTATATGTATCCCTATAGTAAATACTCAGCAAATAAATTAATAAATATTTATTAGTGAATATTTGAATTTTCATTAATCCATAAGCAAAGGCTTATGGGTAGAAAAGTACTAGAAATATTTGAAGTGGGGGCAGCTTAGTTGGCCCAGTGAATAGAGCACAGCCCTGGAGTCAGGAAAACATGACTTCAAATTTGACCTAGGACACTTACCTAACTGTATGATCTTGGGCAAGTCACAACCCCATTGCCTTGCCAAAAAAAAAAGAAATATTTCCTTTTTCCTTCTATGAAAGAGAGCAGTATAAATAAACAAGAAGCCAGAAGATTGAAGATATTATGAATGAGATGAAAGGAAGAAAAAAAGATGGGAAGACCTTAAGACGGCTATTATAATAGTTCAGGCAGATGGCAATAATAGGTTGGTGGAATTAAAGAGGAGGGAACAAATCTGAGATCTTTTAGAGACGAAATTTATGGGGTTTATAACTGGTTGAATAAGAAAAGGAAAGATTTAAAGATAACCTAAAGTTAAAAATAGAAGTCTGAGATAAAGGTGGTGTATTAAGAGAGGAACAGTGAAAAAAAGGATCAGATTTGAAACAAGAGGATAAAAATGTCAGAGGAATATCAAAACAGAACTATCAAATATGCTCTTGGAGATATTGACTTGGAGTTCAAAAGAAACTTGAGGAAGGAGCTAGGTGGCAGCTAAGTCAAGAGAACTTAAATTCAAATCTGGTCTCTGACACTAGCTGAGTGACTGTGAGCAAAGTCACTTTCCTCATTGCCGAGAGAGAGAGAGAGAGAGAGAGAGAGAGAGAGAGAGAGAGAGAGAGAGAGAGAGACTTGAGAGTCATTTGTATAGAAGTAATTGAAACCCTATGAATGAGTTCTATTAGTCTCAAGCTTCACTACAGAAGTTTGCAATTTGCACTCATCTTATGAAAACCACACCACCTTCGTTGAGATGGAAATGATAAACTACTTCAGTACCTTTGCCAAGAAAACCCAAATGGGTTCACAAAGAATCGGAATACGATTTAAACGATTGAAACGGGTGAACAACAACAAAACCTTCTTGCTCACTTTTCCTCATCTTCGGTTTCCTACTTTCTTCTTTATCTGCTCAACAGAGTAGATAAAGGTTGGGTAAAATAGTACTACCCTTTAGAAAACGAAGTTCACTTTCCCTTTTGACCCACCCTCTTCTGTTACACAGAAATTTCTTCCTCCTCTCCTTTTCTTCTAGAATCATGTTCTGCTCTTGAGTCTCCGCTGTACACTCTTTCCCCTCTCACTCACCTGCTTCAGTACCCCATGGGACAAACAAAGCCAAAACTCAGTTTCAGAAAGAGGAAGAAAGAATTGCCTCAGCCTTTCTCCACTAGAACAGTCTCTGGTCAGTTCAGGATGCGTCAGTCATCATTGGACCAAGCACCGCTAAAGAGTGCTTTACAGGATCTATCCTGGGATTGGTAGATTTTAGCCCTTTATCCAATAGAGTCCCAGAATCCAAAAACTTCATTAGTAACTAGGCAGAAAACTCACCAGGAAAGTTTAAGAAGCAGTGTATGATATAACAATGCTATAGTGTAATTAAGAATGAAAGCTATCAAAGATATACACAAAAATGTTTAAATATGGACTTTTTTTCCTTTTACTAGTCTTGTGGTATCTTTAATGTAGATAGCTTCAGGTGAGAAACTTCAGCCAATGTTGATCTGCATTTAAATATTAAGGAGTTGCTAGAGGAACTGAGAAATTAAAATGACTTGTCCAGGGTCATTCTGATGCAAAGAAACCTGGGCCTGGGAGTGAGAGACCAGTTGGACATAAATTTTACAAATCTTTTGTTTGCATTGTAAGGGAATCTTCCTTCTTCCTTTATCCTCTAATTTAGGCTACACCTGAGGGCCTGACCTTCAGACTAATTTGTATTGCTTTGTCTTCTGGTGGGGCAGCCAGGGAGCACAGGCCCTGGAAACCCAAGACTACCACTCCTCCCAAGGCCTCTGAGGGAGAATTTAAGGAGATTCCAGGAAGGAATTTCTCTTTTACCTTCCAGCCTCCTGCTGAACTCTGGTCAGCTGGCCTGGCTCATTCAATCAGCAATCCACTTAGTCTTCTCTTTAAATGCTTTTTAACTTTTCTATTACTTTCTTAATATGTTGTAACTTTCTTTAATAAATCTCCATTTTCTTTCCCAAACCTGCATTCTCAATTCTGAATTACGATTCATCGTGGGACAGAATCAAACCCAAGAAACAAATCAGTGGCAACAATACTACAGATATTTGTCACTCCTAGGAAAACTACATATCCAATTATCTATTATCCTGACTACCTGTTTGCATCTGCAACTACATATTGGATATCTCAAACTGGCTGTCCTATGCACTTCTGACATTATCTCTCCATCCTGTGTCCTCCCAACACCACCTCTCTTCATTTCTGTCCAATAATATCCTCTCAGATACCTATGTGTATCATGCCAACGTATCCTTGGTAACATTTCTTGTATACACTCCCTTCTTTCCTCAGACATTGACACTACTCTGGTCCGGGTCCTATCATTCATATCTGGATTTTTGCAATACCATACTATATGACTCTCTTCATTCCAATTCATTCTGCTGATGCAGGGAAATGATATAGAGAATTATAAATATAGCAGAAACAAAATCTTGTAATCTTTTAATGTTGTTAAAATCTGGGAATCTTGATAAGGGTGTGGAAAGATCTTTGCTCTTGAGATGTAAATTGGCTCCCATTTTTTCATGTAAAATTTGAATCCTGATCCCCGATTTTAGAAATCCCATTCTTCAACCTTCTACCTGAATCCAGTCACAGAGGAAAGGGAGTTCTCCTTTTGCCCTCAGTGACCATTTAAGGGGCAAGGTTCTAAAACCTGAGTTAGACCCCTCTCTCTTTGGCCCAGGCAACTCTGCTTGACTGTTCTTTATCTCTATCTCTCTTTACCTCTCTCCCTCTCTCCTATCCTCTTTATATCCAGTTTGTACATAGTTCTTTACTTGTTATTTTCCCATTAGACTGAGCTCCTTCAGAGCAAGGATCATTTTTTTTAACCTTTCTTTGTATTCTCCCATGCTTAGCATAGAATGGAACATATTGAGCATTTAATAAATGCTTGTTGACTTGCTGATATGACTTGACTACTTCAATCCATCAGTCCAAAATATTTACTATAAAATAATCTGAATTGAAAAAGCCTAATCATAATAAGTGGGATAAGTGTCACTTAAAATAAATTTCAGGGATCTCTCAAGGTATGAAGAGAAAGTTTTATTTGTTTCTCCAGGAACAGGCCCCAATCAAATGTAGAGAGACTGAAGCAAAAGCAAAAGACCCAAGAATCACATTTATCCTAATGCAATCCCCCCCCCCCATTCCTCATTAATGAGGAATGTGGTCTTCACAATCTAGATGCCTAAATTAATCTAAGGAAAAGAGCATATAATTCAAACCAAAACCAGAATATCCTTTCAGCCCCAGGAACTGAATGGACATCCAGACTTCAACAGATAAGGTGGGGTCAATTGACTCTTCACCAATATCCCAGTTGTTTGTCAGGGGAAGAAGGGCAGAAGAAACACAGTTCTATCTATAATACTCTACTGAAGAAATCTCAAACTTTATCCCACTCAATAAGATCTCTGTAAGCATTGTCAAGAATTTTCTGCTTAAAATTTGGTAAAGTTTTCAAGAGGTTTCTCACAGTTTGGACTTTAGTATTTGATTCAATTCAACAAATACTCCTTAAGTACCAACTATATATAAGCACATTCAATGAGATCGAAAGCCTAAGGAGATCAGGATACAAATTTTATATTAAACAATTAATCAATGGTAATTGGCATCTCCATTCAATTTGAGCAGATTACAAATTGTTTCTGTTACAATCATAATACTCTACTTCTAGTCAATTCACATCTCAAGAGTAGTTGGTAGTCAATTTACATCTCTACTCCATTTCTAAATTCACAATTCTCTTTATTTTTCTCCTGCATCAAAACCATCCCTCCTCTACAGAAATGCATATTCAACTGGAAAATAGGGTATGTACAAAAATAAAATAAATCCAAAGATAGAAGCAATAATACAAAATACTTTTCAGAAGAAAAAAAGGTCAACAACTGAAGAATAACTTATGTTGTGTTTTGAAGAAAGCTGGTTTTGGGGAATTACTCAATTCAGTGATCCTAAGATGTTCCAGAGAGTAATTCCCTTCCATCTCCAAACAAGTTTTACTGGAGGTCAATAAATCAAGAGAAAAGATAAAAAGTTTAATAAACATGGGCAGTTAGTAAGTGGAGAGCTGGGAGCAAGGAAGATATACTAATATAGTGTTTTGCATAACCTCAGGGTAACATTACTATGGGGTAAAAGGAGCCTATTAATTGAGACTGCTCAGTCACTTTCCTTATCTGAGAGATTGACTAATAAAGACTCATATCAGGTGATTTGGGGGAGAATGCTTTAATTTTGTGTTTAGAACTGTTAATCTTGGGCTCTCCAGAGTTTCTATGATCTGCTTTGTTCTAATGAGATAATGTATTTGTCATATTAGAATAAATTAGATGGGGCAAGAAATATCTAAGATAGTAGCCCCCTTCAAGATAGAAATCACTTAGTCTCATCTTGTCCTTGCCAACCAAAGGGACCCATAACTGTAGTTCTGTTTCTTTGATTTCTAAGTTTACTTTTTTTTCTGAGGGAAGAACTTTCATCAAATTACAAGAAACACTTATACAAAAACATGAAAATTGAGAAATAGACTACTATATAGAACATAGCTTTTCATTTTTAAGCTTTAAAGTCACTAATTGTATGCGGAATCTGGGAGCAAAATCCTTGAGAGAAACTCATCTGTCCCCTGAATTCTGCTAGCCAATAGTCAATTTTCTCAATTCACTTGGAGTTTGTCTGCTCATGGGAAAGAAACCAATCAGTGTTTCTGTAGTCATACTCCATTAGCATTGGTATTTGAGATTCTCTATCTCTGGTGCTGGAGAAAAGTGAAGGAGAAGCAAACACATTAACTGTCCTTTTGTACATGATTGGTTAAAAATCAGAAAACTGCTCCCAAGGAATTCTAGATGTTTTCATTTCATTCAGTTAACACTGTCATGAACCCTTTGGAGAGAGAAAGTAAAATCTAAGAAAAAAAGAGCCAGAAGTCACCCCATGGGTGAACTCAGAATGAGACTCAGAATCACTTTGTTTAATGTCTATATGACCCAGGACAGGTGAAGGAGTTAAGTGTGTTTGTCTGTTGGGGGGGATGTCAAGTGGGGAGTTTATGTAGCCATTAGTGACTTTTGCTCTGGAGATACACAGAACTTGGATTTCTCCTGGGACAGATAGAATCCAGAGGGGAAAAAAGAATCTTCTCACATTATCTGCTTGATAAGATGAGACCCCATTGATACAGAGTATACCTTGGAAGCCAGAGAGAGAAAATCAAAAAAGAGATGAATCACTAGTTTTGAGAGGCTGGGCTTGGTGTGGCCATCACGTGGCAGAGCTGAAGAGTCCTGTATCACATCTTTATAGTTTCACAATGCTATTGAACTGGAATGAAAGGTCATGAAGATGTGGGCATACAATTGGACACTTCAGCTGGAAAAGTCTCATGTACAGTGGAGAGATCATTGGGGAGAAAGAGTACCCTTCTTGGCAGAATTCCCAGCTCCTGAGGGAAATATCTGTTTTCTGTGGTAGCGTCTGTGATTGTCAGAGGAGAATCTATAAGGAGTATATCCAGAACCCCTTTTCAAACAAGAAAAGGTAGACTGGCTTGGGGAGAGGTGGTTTGCAAGGCAGTGGGGTTGAGTTGCTCAAGGTCACACAGCTAAGTATTAAGTGTTTTAGGCTGGATTTGAACTCAGTTTCTCCTGACTCCAGGGCCATGTCTCTATCCACTGCACCACCTAGCTGCCTTGGTGGATTAGATTTCCACAGCAGGTTAGATTTTTTTCCCCCCCTCCACTTAGAAATATAAATAAATAAGGGAAAATATGTAAGTCCAATCCAACCTAGATCTTTAGGATGAACAGGGGTACAGAGCTAATTTCGAGTTTCTTCCTTTTCTAGCATAGGAAACAGAAAAAGCTTAAATTTTATACACCCTATGTTTAATCACTGAATGTGACCATTCCATTCCAGATCTCTTCTTCTGGAGGGCCTAGCTTAGGAGGGTGGTTCTAGCTGTGATCCTGTTTATCCTGGAATTTATTATTGTTGCAGCCATCTACTTCTCATGGAAACAACATGAGGAAAAAGATGTTCTTTAGAGAAAAAGAAAGAGCATAATTTGAAAACAACATTGAATATATATGGAAAAAGGCAAAAAACAAAGTTCAAAAACTTTGGGGAAAAAGGGGGAATGGAGAAGAATGATAACATTTAACACAATATTTCCAACTCTTAACTGAGGAATAAAACCTCCCATCCAACATCATTCTTATCCTATGTATGCCCAAACCAATCTTTTTTGGGGGGGCTTTTGCATGGCAGTGGGGTTAAGTGACTTGCCCAAGGTCACACAGCTAGGCAATTAAATGTCTGAGGCTGGATTTGAATTCAGGAGCTCTGACTCTAGGGCAGATGCTCTCTTTATTGTGTCACTTAGCTGCCCCTGCCCAAACTGTAGCCCTTGGCTACTTGAGTCCCTCTCTGCCTAAGAGGAATCATTACTAAAACTTAGGAAAGCAAAGGTAGAAATAAAACAAAAATTTAGTTTAAAAGGTTACAAGGTATAGGAAAGGATAGGGAGAGATAGTGAGAGATAAAAGAACAGCCAAGCATTGTTGGTTGGGCCACAGGTTGGTAGAGAAGACTGTGGCTCTGAGCTGGAATCCAACCCAGGTTTTTATGTCTTGCCTCTCATCTAGAGGGCAAAAGGTGAACTCCCTTTCTTACTGGACTAGGAATTAGGTAGAGGGGTAAAGCCTAAGGAGATCAGGATACAAATTTTACATTAAACAATGAATCAATGGTACATCAAGAATGGGGATCTCCACCCAATTTGAGCAGCCTTTAAGATTACAAATTGTTTCTGTTACAATCATAATTCTCTGCTTCTAGTCAATTTACATCTCAAGAACAGGTAGTGGTTAATTTACATCTCCATCCAATTTTCTTTATTACATTCACAATTCTTTTCATCTTTCCCCTGCATCAAAACCAATCTTGATTCTCACTTTCCAGTCAGAACCTTCCTCATATGTCTTTTTATATTTCTTTTTCTAAGAAACTCCATGAAAAGCTCAGTAAGTTCTGGCTTTTTTAGGTAACCAGGAATATGTATGCTCCTTGATGACTCATATCTTTGTTCTGTTAATAAAATGGAGGAAAAAAATCAGTAGATGGTTAATGAGTGATTCTGATATAATCTTGGAGACTGAAGCAAAGTAGCTGAGACAGTTTTTTCATAGATATGTACATGGCTTTCTGAACAAGATTCTTCAATGCTTTTTCATTACCTAAGAAAAAGTCTTAATATTTGAGACCTTCAACCACCAATATGCTGAAGGGCAAGAGATTCTTGGAATAAAATTGAGTCTGGGAGAAAAATCATTCCTAGAATCACCTTGAAGGAAGACAACAGAATAACCCCAAAAGGCTTATCTGTCTCTTTCAGCTCTACAATGTTTTTTTCAAAAAAGTTAACCTCTTGAGAAAACACAAATATTTTCCACTGTCAGTGACATCATGATGGCATGACTCACCAATGCTGTTTTTCATTAATATTTCTCCATCTGTTCTCCTTCCATCTTGTCCTGTTGATATATATATGCAGAGAGGGAGTGATCTGGAATTTTGCCTACCTTAGTTCCATAAACTTAGCATTCATGGGAGATAAGCTATAAGATAATTCCATGCCTTCTCCCATTTTAGTCAACATGGGCTTACCCAGTAAAATTACTATTAAGTGAGTTGGCAAACAAATATTAGAGAGGAACCAAAGATGAGGCAACTGAGTGAAGGAGGCAGCAGATATAGACATTCTTTTAAGAGAATGATAGTAGACTGCTTTATTAGGGACATATTCTCTCATCTGAGCATTTCCCTGGGAAGGTAATTCTCTGTATCTTACTTTCAATTCTTAGAGAAAAATATTCAAATCATAATGGAAGAAGACTAGGACTTTGTACTCAAGCTCTGGGAATAGTGGCATCCCTCTCCCCCAATCCTTTCACTCTGTTTCTAGTCTTACCCTCCCCAACCATTAACTGGAAAGCAACCCTTAAAGTGACTGTCCCTATAGGTGCTTAATTTCACTCTCCTCTGTAGCCAGCTAAGAAAGTTTTTGTTATCAAAATTCTTGATACTTACTAGCTGTGTGACCTTGGGTAAATCACTTAAGCCTGATTGCCTCCCATCCAGGGCCATTTCCAATCATCCTGATTCATATCTGGCCACTGGACCCAGATGGTTTTAGAGGAGAAAGGAGTCTGGTGACTTAGCACAGTACCCCCTCATTCAAACCCAAATCATGTGTTTGTCATAGCATCTCTTACTTCCCTGATGTCATGGTCTTCTTTGAAAATGAAGGATAAATATCATTATTACCTGACAGAATGTGAGCTCTTTGAAAACAGGAATTATTTTAATTTTCTATTTGTATTTCTAGTGCTTAACACAATAATTATTTAATAAATATTTAAAAAATTCTTTCACATAGGGGCAGTTATGTGGTGCAGTGCAAAGAGCCCTGGCCCTGGAGTTAGGAAGACCTGAGTTCAAACCCAGCCTCAGACAGTTAAAAATTACCTAGCCATGTGACCTTGGACAAGTCACTTAACCATATTGCCTTAAATAAATAAAAATTTAAAAAAATTTTCACATGGAATTATTTGTTCTTTTGAGAAGTTTCCATGGAACAAAGAAAACAAGATAATCTTGCCTAAGCCCAATGTGAGTTCTTGAAAGAAGATGGTAATATCAACCAAAGAGGCATCCAGGAAGCATGCCATTTCCCTGCTATATAAACAAACAGAAAGATTTAAGGGGAGGATTCAATGAAGATAGCTTTGGAAAAAAGAATGATTACTGGGTGATACATTTTTACTTGTAGGTGAAATTGTACTCTTGGACATGACAAAACTCAGCTATAACAAAAATATATCAGAGATGCCTATCTTTAGAGAAATTCCCTTGAATTAAAACATTTGAAGGAAACTTTACAATACATTTATTAATTACCTTGAAGGATAATGTTGAACTCATGTATGTACTCTTCTTCTGATAACCATTTCCCCATTATATTAATTATACCTTCCAATCAACTTTCATACTGATTTTGTAGAATGAAAGTGATTTATTGGAAGGAATAAACCAAATGAATGGGTGTACTAAGTCTGTGGTTGAATACAAATTGGCACCATCTCCTGGCAAGAAGGGGCAATAACAGGAACATATTTATTTTAGAAGAGCCTAGCTGTTCTTCCAGGGGAAGTGTCAGGGGCCTTCATATCAAGGGTGTCAAAATAGGATATCAAAGTTCTGAGCATGATAATTGCAAGGGCTCTGCATTTCCTTTGATGAATCGAATCGACTTAGTAATGCAGGTGTAAAAAGAAAAAGATTTATTAAGAAGTAGGTATAACACAAAGTGTGATAGAGAAAGTTAAAAGAAATTAAAGGCCATGTGGATTTTTTTTACTATAGCAGATTAACTGGGCGGTCTAGCTCCTAGATTAACTAGAGCAGGAGGAAGTCTGAAGAGAAGAGGGCTAGCACCAGCCAGTCTACTTTAACTTCAGGGTTCATGGAAAAAGGCTTTGTTCTGGGAATTGTTCAAGTACTGCACTGGAGAGTTTGTCTTTTGGGAGTTATTGGGGGGGGTCTTGCATTGGTCAGGGTGGTTTTTTTAATTATTCTTTTTTGTTTTCTAATTATATACAATAGTAGTTTCTACCTATCTTTTTTGTAAGGTTTTGAATTTTACAATTCCCCCCTTCCCTCCTCCCACCCCCCCACAGAAGGCAGTCTGATAATCTTTACATTGTTTTCATGCTGTATATTGGTCAAAATTGAATGTGTTGAGAGAAAAATCATATCTTTGAGAAAAAAATAAAATATTAGAGATAGCAAAATGATGTAGTCTATAAGACACTTTTTTTTTAAATTGAAGGTAATAGTCTTTGGTCTTTGTTTTTAAACTCCACAGTTCTTTCTCTGGGTACAGATGGTATTCTCCATCCCAGGTGCTCTAAAATTGTCCCTGATTAATGCACTGATGGAATAAGATTGATCATCAACCTGTGTGGGACAAATGCCACTTAAATAAATTTCGGAGATCTCTCAAAGTATGAAGAGAAGGCTTTATTCATTTCTCGAGAAACGGGTCACAATAAATTAGAGAGACTGAGGAAAAAGAAAAAGGCACAAGAATCACATTTATCCTAACTCGAGCCCCCCCCGCCCCAATTTACCCACCCTTGTTAATGAGGAATGTGGTCTTACAATCTAAACATGAAAACTACCCTAGGGAAAGGGAACATAGAATTCAAAGAAAGCAAACTAATCTAGGGGAAAAGAACATAAAGTTCAAACCGAACCAGATTATCTCTTTAGTCCCAGGAACTGAATGATTCTCTAGACATCAACAGAAAGATGAAGTCCCTTGACTCCTTACCAATACCCCAGGAGTTTGCTTTGTCAAGGAGGGGCACATAGCTAACCAGATTCAGTTTATAATATTTTACTGAAGAAATCTCAGACTTTATTCCACTCAATACCAAGGTTGCTGTTGGGGTGTACAGTGATCTACTTCTGCTCATCTCACTCAGTATCAGTTCATGAAAGTCTTTCCAGGCTTCTCTGAATTCCTATCCCTATTGGTTTCTAATAGAACAATAGTATTCTGCACAAGTGATATTTTTACCATTTTTCATGATCTCTTCAGAGTATGGACCCAGTAGTGATATTGCTGGATCAAAGGGTATGCATTTTTATTGCCCTTTGGGCATAATTCCAAATTGCTCCCTAGAATTCACAGCTTCACCAACAATGTATTAGTATCCCAGATTTCCCACATCCCTTCTAACACTGAATATTATCCTTTCTGGTCATATTGGCCAGTCTGAGAGGTGTGAGATGGAACAGGGTAGTTTTAAAATTATTTTTTGTGGCCCCTGCATAACCTAGCTTGGCTTTACCATGAGAACATGGCCAAGGTCAGAAAAGTTTTAACAAAGGATTTCAAGGATTACTAGGATTACAAGATTTTAATAGAACAAACAAAAAATTACAAAATTTATTTCCAATTACAATATTCCCTATGCCCAAGACCCTGCATCATGATTGATTTATTAATAAAGCACAAATTTATCATTAAATAGAATCTCCATTTCCTCAGTAAAGTTAAAACCCCAAGTAAGGACAGTTCCTTTAAATACTTATGGGGAGTACAGAACAAAGAATAGGACTTCATAAGTAGGGAAAAAGTTATAAATAGTTACAATATATAGTTATAAAGAGTTATAAAGTTATAAATATATAAAATTGTATCTGTATATAAAGTTATATATATAAAGTTATAAAATATAAAATATAAATATATATAAAATTATAAATAATTACATCATGAATGGTGAAATCAATTTGATTGGTGATGAGTTGAGGCATGGGGGACAATATGATTGCCTGGAAATTGGAAATGAGGGACTTCCTACCCTCTTGTGACTAAGAGGATTCATTGTTTGAATTTACCAGTAAGGACAAAGATACTGGGACAGACTTCTTTGAATAACAAACTGGACATCCTTGAAGGTTGGTGGTAGATAGATTCTGAACCAGATTCCCTCTTTTCAACCTACAACCCTTAAAGAGAGCAGATTTCCTTGAGGCAAGAAGTAATTAGCAGGAGAAATGAATTTTTAAACTTAACTTATTATAGTCCAACTGAATTTCTGAACTAAGTTCAGCGACAAAGAACCATGACTTAGGTAGTTACAGGACAAAATCAGTTAAGTGTACATAGAATCAATTAAAAAAAAATTTGATCACTTCAGGGGGAAGAATCTAACACAAAGTCTTCATCTCTATTCTAACATGCTTATAGAAAAGTCACTCATAGGACAAAACAGCAGAGAAGAGACCTAACAAATTTCTCTCTATGCCTTTCTTCTATAATTGGGATTCTCTAGTCAGGAGAAAATGATCCAATCGATCAGCTCACTGTAGGTTAATTGAGTATTTTAGATCAACTTAGAATAACACTGATAGCCAATGAAATCTTGAGTTTGGAAATCTATTATATTTTGGAGAGAAATTCTGTCTGTGACTAATCTTTCATGCTACCCTTATCTTTACCCCTTTTCTCACCTCCTCTTTACCCTACTACTTTCTTTATTTCTATACAAAAATGGTATGAAGAGCTGAGAAAATCAAGAGTTAATAATATTGTCATCAGAGAACTAGCTCCCCTTTCTACTTGCCTGCTATCTTTCTAAGATATTTCCTTATAAATTTCCTTTCCTACCTAGCTGTGTGGTCTTGGGCAAGCCACTTAACCCCATTTGCCTTGCAAAAAACTAAAAAACTAAAATAAATTTCCTTTCCTCCCTCCCTTTCTCCCTACCTTATACAAAAAACCAGTGAGTCCTGAGCAGCCAGTTCAGCAACCTTATAGAGATTCTAGTTACATAAGTTGGATGAATATAAAGGAATTTTTACAGAGGGCAGAAAACAAAAGGCAAAGATTTACACATTAAAAAACAGTGAACAGAAAGGGAAGATCTACATCAGATAACTATCCTAAATTAGTTAAGAAACATTAAGGATAAAGCTAGATTGCAGACTAACCATACTTGACAAGTTCATTTTAAATAGCGATAGGGGCAGTTAAGTGGCACAGTGGATAGAGCACTGGCCCTGGAGTCAGGAGGACCTGAATTCAAGCCGACTTCAGACACTTAATAATTACCTAGCTGGGTGACCTTGGGCAAGTCACTTAATCCCCTTACCTTGCAAAAAAAACACAATAAAAAAGATTAAATGGGATAATATTTATTTAAAAAAATAAAGCCAGGTCAGAGATTTTCTTCTCACTAGTTAATTCCTTGATATAAAGTTTGATGTCAGCTAAAGCCTACATATTGTAGCCAATGTGAGATGAGATGTCATAAGGAAATGAGGTTTATAAAGCCAATTTGAAAATCCTCTTATTACATAAGTTTAGATTCCCAATGTGGCAAACATTCTAAGAGTTCAAACCAGTATGAAGAGGGAAAAATTTTCCCAGACTCTCTTGTGTAGTAGCTGAAGCTTGGGCTGGGGACAAGATGTGCCACTATCCAGGTTTAGTTTGATCATGTACTGGGAAGCTTCTTTACTGGAACTAGTCTGGAATTGGTAGATTTTAGTCCATGTACCTAATGAAATTCATAAATCTAATAATGTCAAAGTTACTAAGCAAAAGTCATTAGGAAAATTAGAAAAAACAAATAAACAGTAGCTCATTATAACTGATGCTATAATGTAATTAAGACTGACAGAAGGGTAGCTAGGTGCCACAGTAGATAGAGCATCACCCTGGAGTCAGGAGTACTTGAGTTCAAATCCTGCCTCAGACACTTAATAATTGCCTAGCTGGGTGACCTTGGGCACTTAACTCCATTGCCTTAAATAAATAAAAGAAAAGAAAATAATTACAAATATAAATAAACAAATGAGTTAATGAATGAAAATGTATTTATTAAGTGTCTAACATGTGTCAAATACTGCTAATTGCTAGGGATTAAAAAAAAGCTGAATACAGTGCCAGGCCTTCAAGAAGCTTTCTTTCTTTCATATATATATATTGGTTTGTGCAAGGCAATTGGGTTAAATGACTTGCCCAAAGTCACAAAGCTAGGTAATTATTAAGTGTCTGAGGCAGGATTTGAACTCAAGTACTCCTGACTCCAAGGCCAGTGCTCTATCCATTGTGCCAGCCTAGCTGCCCCAAGGACCTTGTTTTCTAATAGGAGAATTTCCAGGCAGAAATGACTTTGGGAAGATTGGAAAATGAAAAAAGAAACCACTTACTGAGTTGAAATTTGTGGTAAATACCATTTCTATCTATCTATCTAAGATTGACTATATGCACCTATATATATCATATCTGGGTGATTGAATGGGAAGTGACAATCTATCTATGCTTTTTTTCCCCTACATTACTTGTACATCAGTATCAAACATTTTAAACCTTTGGATAGATCAAAGACATGTATCCTGAAATATAAACATATTTTTTATTTAAAAAGAACTATATTATATGTGGGCTTATATTATCTCAAATTATCAATGGAGCAATTTGAGATAGTTGCTTACTTGATGTCTAAATTTAGGATAATACCTGCATAGAGTGGCCTCATGGGTGTTGACACCCAATTTATAAAAAAGGGGCTGTCCCTATCCTTCACCTATAGCATGGGGGGTATCATGGTGTGGCTTGAAAGGAGACAGAATAGACTTCTCTAGCTTCTTCTCCTTCCTCCCCATCCCCAACTTTTTCAAAGGGAGACTTATTTCTGTCAAGATAGAGCAACAGGAAATTGGGTCCAGGGGCCACTCTGCTCTCTTCAGAGAGGGGGACTACTGGATTATAATTATATCTATCTTCTCCCTTAAATATTATTAGTTTAGGGTATATGATCAAGTTCAATCTAATTTCTGATTACTGTTTCTCATTATTGGGGGGAAAGGAGAATGCTAACTAAGCTCTCTAACATTCATTTCCCACCACAATGAACACAAAAAACAATTAGCAAAGAAATACATTTATCCAAATCATAGCAAAATAGAAACCAGAGAAGATATGCATAGGAGACTATATATCAGACAATATAAAGTGAAGCTCACCCATTGGAGGTGGGGGTGAGGGGAGAGAGAGAGAGAGATTAGAGAAACTTCTTGAAGTTAGATGGTTAACATGGTTAAGTGGCTTTCTTAGAGTATTTGAAGGTCTTCATTGGTGAGAGTTCTCTTCTTTTGCCTGGTTCTAGAAGATAACTGTGGGCAGTGGGTAGAAGTTAGACAGAGAGATTTTGGGTTGTCATAAGGAAAACTCAATTTTGAGCTACACAAAAGTGAAACAAGCTGAGTTAGGGAGGTGATAGAGAGGACTCATCCACAGCTACAGATTGAAATAGATTATATTTGAGTTTTTTCCCCTCTGAAATTCTATGACTACATATCTATATCTATAGATATACATATACATACATACATACATATATATGTACAAATACATATATAGGGCAGCTAGGTAGCACAGTGGATAGAACACTGGTCTTGGAATAAGATGGGAGTTCCTATCGAGCCTCAGATACTTGACACTTCCTAGTTGTGTGACCTTGGGCAAGTCACTTAACCCTGATTGCCTCACATCCAGAGCCATCCTGGAGGCAGATAGCTCTAGAAGAGAAAGTGAGGTTGGTGACTTAGCACAACACCCCCTTAATCAAATCCAATTTTTGTGTTTGTCATGGCATCACCTTCCTGATGTCATGGTCTTCTTGGAGAATGAAGGACAAACATTTATGTGTGTGTGTGTATGTTTATGTATATGTGTATATATATATACATATATATATATATATATACATATATATATATATATATATATAATGATTTATAGACTCTTTTCCCCATTAGGTTCCTATCGTTTTCCTAGTTTCTACCCTGTTAAAACCTGTGATCCAAGAATCTGATGCATTATATTACAATCTGCCATTTTTGCCCAGTTAATCAATAGCTTTATCTATTATGAGAGATTAATATGCATCTGAACTTTGACAGCCAACAAACAAAAAATAGGAGATTATCTATGGTTTGGGAGGTTTGGCAGGTCCTTCCAGTGGGTTACATTCTGGGATGCATGGCTGCACGTGAGAAAACCTTGAGAGATAAGACAAAGAAACTGTTCATCCTCACTAATTCCTGGTGGCCATAGATCTGGTCAAGTGGTTAGGAGCCCTTTGGGATAAAAACTGATAGAACTTTATTGATGCCTTGAACTGTATGCTTTGTTTTTAGGCCATGACAGCATCCATCATAGTCAATAAACAATTATTAAGTATTTACTTTGTACCAGATACTCTGCTAATGGTTGAGGATATAAAGAAAGGCAAAAGATAGTCTTTGTCCACAATGAATTTGTGATCTAGTCAGAGAAACAACATATAAACAATCATGTACAAATAAGTCATATAGAGGATAAACAGGAAATAATTCAAAGAGGAAAGGCTCTAGAATTAAGAGGAATTAGTAAAGTAGAAAGTCAGATTTTTAGTTGGGAATTGAAGGAAGAGATGAGAAGGGATCATTTTAGGAACGGGGGTGGGGTGGGGAATTCCCAGAGCTGAGTCTTGCTCAAGAAACAGAAATGTAGGCAAGTTTCATTGCACTGAAAAATAGATGGTGGGTGGTGGTAGTGGATGGTAAAGATTCAAGAAGACTTGGAAAGGTAGTGGGATGAGGCTCAGTTATTTTATTATTAGAGATATATGTCAAATGAACAGAATGGAGCAATTAAAAGAATAGGTTGGAGATTGAGTCCAGTGCCAATTTGGACATTGGAATGGTGATACCATTGCATGCTGGGCACAAGACCACTTGCTATTCCCAACTGGAGACAAGGCAGATATTTCGGCCTAATGGGATCCTTGTCCTGGTTGGAACAACCATCTAATCCAAAGGGTCCATGACCTGTGTCTCCAAACAGAAAAATGTCACTCTTCCATCTCAGGGCAAGAAGTTTTCTCCTACTAAAGAACAATGGGCATTGTTATATATTTGAATGACATTAAGTATTGGGGTTTAGAGTCAGGAAGAACAGAGTTCAAATTCAGCCTCAGATACTTATTAGCTGCATAACCCTGGGCAAGTCATTCAATGTCTACCTCCCTCAGTTTCCTCAACTGTAAAGTGAGGGTCATAAAAACCCAGGATTATTGTAAGGATCAAATAATATACCTTGCATAAAGTGAAGTACTATATAGATATAAGTTGTTGTTGCTACTTGAATTCTTTAAGAATCTGAATGACTGACTTTTCCACCTTTCAAGTTCTGTGATTCTGAAAATTCAGGGAATAAAGTTGGTATAATTTTACCATATGCTGTCCTGGTCAGACCACATCTATAATATTATTAGCTCTGGGAGTATTTTTTGAAGGACATTGAAGGACATGCTCAGGAAGGTAACTAGGGTTATCTCTTTTTTTTTTCCTGGAGAAGGGATTTGGAAGAGGCATGTTCACTTTGTATCATCATGTGAAAGAAAGATTAGACTTGCTTTCTAAATAATTGGAGAGGTCAGAGGTGAAATGAACTGGAGTAGTGTCTGCCCTGTTATTGAAAATCTCTGAACAAGTGCTGGATGTCCATTTCTCAGATATGCTATAGAGTGAATTTCCAGAAATTGGTTGGGCTAGACATTTTTTAGGAATTCCAAAATTCTAAAGAATGAATGTCAATGAAGATCATTATCAAAGGGTAATATTTCTTGGAATAAGTGGTGAAGAATTCGCAAGAGCCAGAGTTCTTCTGGAGTGAGCAGGGAAGGTTTGAGGAGATGCTTTCTAGAATCTGGATGATTTTTCCCACTGCAAACTTTTCCCTGAATCCTCCTTTCCTAGACTATCTTTTGTATTTTGCAAGGCAATGGAGTTAAGTGACTTGTCCAAGATCACACAACTGGATAATTATTAAGTGTCTGAGGCTGAATTTGAACTCAGGTCCCCCTGACTCCAGGGTCGGTGCTCTATCCACTGGGGCACCTTGCTGCCCCATATACTTGACTATCTTAGGCTATTAATGACACAGGGCTCTTATTCCAAAGGATACTTTTTAAAAGATGAAAGAAACAAGAGGAAAGTTTAGCATTTTATGTATACAGCATAGGATTTTGGGGGGGTTTTTTTGTTACATTTTTCAAAAGATCTAGAATGAGGAAGTACTCAAAGGCATAGTAAGAATTTGTCTTTTCAGTTGTGTCTAACTCTTCATGATCACTTTCAGGTTTGGGGGAGGAGAGTATTTCCTTCTATAGCTCATTTTATAGATGAAGAAACAAAGGCAAATAAAGTTAAGTACCCAAGGTCATATAATTAGTGTCTGAGGCTAAACTTGAACTCAGGTTTTTCTGATTCTAGACCTGGTACTCTAGCCTCTATGCTACCTATCAGTTCTAGTAAGAATTTAGGTGTAAATAAGACTGAGGAGAAAACAGAATAGGAGAATTCAGATACACATAGTTCCATGTCGTGTCATAGGCTTTGTTTCAGTTTCTAACTGAGTGATCCTCAGACTGATGTCACTTGGGACATTTTGGGTATAGAAGTGATTTCAGGGAGGGGATAACTGTTTTTCTGATTTAGAAAGTCCCCTTGATAGTGGAGCAATCTGCTACTATTATGACCTGGGATGCGGGGGTCCAGCTTCCTCGGGGTCCTTGGAACCTGACAGGAGGGATAGTGTCGTCGAAATGAGTTGAGTCAACAAGTAGGCAAAGGCAGGAGCAAGTTGACTGACTGTCAGCTGCTTGGATTTATTTTTATAGTCTCAGAATCATGTATGTTTCAAGAAAGCAAGCAAGCAAGCTGAGATCATTTCCTTGGTTACAAGAGTGTACCATTTTCATCATCACTCATATAGTTCATATGGTTACAAGTTTTAATCATGTGATTGCAAGTTTAAGTAATAATCATATAGTTAATTGATTTCTTATCCCTACTCAGACCATGATGACCTTAACCTGTCTGTTACCTTATTTATTACTACATTGTATTATAATTGTTAATTCATTTAAAGTTATTAATTAAGCATTTCTTTTTTTGTTGGTTTTTTTTTTAGATTTTTGCAAGGCAAATGGGGTTAAGTGGCTTGCCCAAGGCCACACAGCTAGGTAATGATTAAGTGTCTGAGACCGGATTTGAACCCAGGTACTCCTGACTCCAAGGCCGGTGCTTTATCCACTATGCCCCTGCTAAGTAATTCTTTTAATGGAAAGTTTTTTATATTTTCTGTGGAAGTAATGTTTTTCCATACACTTCCTTAACATTCTATAGTGAGGGTCTTTATGCTTGTCCACCCATCCGTTAACTCTGACAACAACCAATTTTTCTTTCTGGCCTAGTTGGTAGAAGCCACGGTTTCTGTGACGTTTTTGTTCTTTCCCGTGAAACTAAGGTCTGCTGGAGTTCACATATCAGTCACCTGTACTAACTATTTTCTCACCATCTTTTTCATATATTCTTGTGTATGGTAAGGGGGGAAATTATTAATTTCCCTGGAATTCTATCTGACCCATCTTGTATCTGTTTTCCCTGTATATATTCTGACATCTCCTTGGAATTCCCAGTGTTGGGTTTTCCAGAGATTTCATAATGTTGAAGCGTTTTGTATGCCTCAGAGAGAGGCAGTCCTGTTAAATTTGGACAGAGTTTACAATCTGTTTTATTCAAGGAATTTTTCTGAAATCCTTCCTTTATAGTCATTCCAGTATTAGGGTGAGTAAATATTGTAATCAATAATAAACCTATAAATATTGGTATGCATGAAATCCCTATATATATATATATTGAAGAAGGAAATGTTGTTCCATCAGGCAGTGTGACTGCCCTGAGTCTTCTTGCTGAGACTGTGTCAAACAGCTTAGAGACCCTGGCTCCCAACAACTGGGATGAACACTAGTGAGACAGTGAGAGACAAAGTGAGCCCATCTGATAATATCATGTTTGATTGCAACAGCTATCAAGTTTAATATTTGAAAAATCTGACTTCTTTAATAATATACCTATAGCCTTTGATATCTTAGCAAAGATATAATTAGTACTATTGATCTGAGAATGTTCATTCCTTGTCAGATCCAGAACCTGGGTTCCCTCAGGATCTTAACTAAAAAAGTTCTTAACTAAAATTCATAGTGCCACTAGAAAATCTTTGCTAAATTTTGTTAATATTTCAGAGAATTTGTGTTACTACCTATGAGATCTTTGGCAATTTGCTTCACATTCCTTTTCATTTCATATTCACTTTCTTTAAAATGAAAGGTTTAGTATGTGATATTATCATAGATCAAAGAATTATGGAATTTCAAAGTTGAAAAGTGACCATCAAGTTATATCCACTCTAGAAAAAGAATCCCATCGTCAGCGTTGTTCACACTTTGAACTTATTATGTTCTAAGATAGCCTATGCCACTTTTGTATAACTTTTAAGTTGTTATAGGAAGCTTAGTTTTCACTCTAGTTCTGACTGAATCCTTCCTTATAAGGCACAAAACCTCTTGGTTCTCATACTCCTCTAATCCAATGTAACAGGACATTTGTTAAGTACCCACTATGTGTAAAATATTGTGTTATGTGTTAGAGATAAAAAATAAAATAAAAGTTAACAAGAGATTGAGAGCATTTGTATTTAAATCCTGACTTGGTCAATTAGTACCTTCTGCACTAAGACAGGTAACTAAGTACCTCTCTTTTTTCCTTGTAAAATCAATCTTTAATTCAGGCATAAGAATCTACATTTATTCCTATTAGATCTAATCTTATTGGATTCTTCTTGGTATCAAAATCTTTTTACATAAAACTGATCCAGCAATACCACTAACAGATCTGTTTCCCTGATTAAGGGAAAAGGAAAAGAATCTATATGTTCTAAAATATTTATAGTAGCTCTCTTAATAGTGGCAAAGAATCAGAAATTTTGGGGATGCCTGTCAACTGTAGAATGGCTAACAAGTGTTGTTTATGATTGTGATAAAATATTGTGCTGAGCTGGATAAATTTAGAAAAATATGGAAAGACTTGCATAAAATTATGAAAAAGTGAGATGAATAGAATCAAGAAAATATAGTATCCAGTAACATTGTTTTAAGAACAACTTTGGGGACAGCTAGGTGGTGTAGTGGATAGAGCACTGGCCTTGGAGTCAGGGGGACCTGAGTTCAAATCCTATCTCAGATACTTAATGATTACCTAGCTGTATGGCCTTGGGCAAGTCACTTTAACTCCATTTGCTTTGCAAAAACCTAAAAAACAAACAACTTTGAGCAAGTGAGTCATTTTAACTTAAGTGGGTCTATGAAGGAAGAGGTTATCTGTGTCTATTAGAAAGAACTGATGAATTATAAGTAAGTATAGTCTCAATGTATATGTGTGAATATGTGTATACAAGTATCTATTTGTTTCTAATGGCAGCCATGGGGGGAGGAGAAAAGCTACACAATAACCTTATAATATATTTGAAAGGAAAATCAAGTTGTACATAAATATATTTGAAGTTTCGTTTTCTTTGTTGTGGAAATGCTTTCTTCATTTCTTAAATACAGAATTAAAAAAAATCAAATATTAGAGGTATCCCTTCCTACCTTTTTGTCACTTGCAAAGTTTGTTTATAAAGATATTATGCCTTTTGCCTTTAATCCAGCCATTGATAGCAATGTTAAGTTATAAATCAAGAACAGATTCCTAGGACATTCTACTAAAGATCTACAAAGTTAGCTAAATTGACCACTCTAGGTTCCACTGCTTTGAATTCTGATACCATGGCTTAGTCTACATCTCTCACCTCATTTTCCACAGAAATAACACTGGAAACTTCAGCAAATGCTTTACTAAAATCTAGGTAAATTCTTTTTACTAAGAATTTTTCCAATTCTAAAATCTAGTTTTAGGATTTACATTCTAGTTTCCGTAACAAAGTTGTTAGAACTTTTCAATGCTGCATTTGAGAGTGGTGTCACTCTTCAATGGTGAAAGTGTAGAGAGGTTAAGGGAAGACCCGACCTGCCAAACCAAGTTTACTTCCTAGATGACCTAGGCAGGAGAGCTGCAGTGTACTCAATTTGAAATCAGAGCACTTAAGTGTGAATGTTAATTTAAAACTTACGTGACTGAACAATTCATTTAAAAGCCCCTTGCACCTTGATTTCCTCTTCTCCAAAAATGAATGCACTGACCCACATTCTTAGTTTCTTCAACCTTTAATAATATGATCAAGTCGTGAAAGAGGATTGATTTTAAGAAAGAGAGCAGTTATAATAAAAGACACTTGGTGGCAGCCGAGGATTGAGTCGTTTCCTGTTTCAAAGAGCATCCTTTACCGGGTCTCCTCGCTAGTCTGGTCATTTTCCAGTCTCACTATATTCCTTATTCTCCTTAAGTGATCAAGGAAAGGGGAATTTGAAGAAGAAACACCTCGTGTACAGTTGGCAAAGAGGTCAAAAAGCTTCTCGAATCTGTTATAGGTGTGTAGTTAGAGGAAACCAGTATAAGGATTGGAATGAAGATTTTTGCTCAGAAATGGGGTGCCGCATAGAAGGTAAGGTTGGGGAAAGGAGCAACTATGCAGTAAAATCTTTTTAGGCCAGTCCTCAAAAGCGAGGGATCTGAAAAATAAAGAACTAAGAGGCTTCAACCATTATTTAAAAGACTTCAATTTTACAGGAAACGGTAATGGGGGGGGGGGGGGAATAATGGAGAAAAACGGGATTGAAGAGAAAAACCCATTTGGTGAGGGTGGGGTAGGGGGGGAAGAAAAAAGTCACTAACCTTTATATAAAAAACTCCCGAAAGCGACATAAGTAGTGTTTACAGTTCTTTTTCAACAAAATTGTGTGGCTCTTAAAAGAGCCTTTGGATTTTTCGAGTCGAGTCTTCCAGGATAGTCTACTTGGAGCTGGTGTACTTGGTGACGGCCTTGGTGCCCTCGGACACGGCGTGCTTGGCCAGCTCCCCGGGCAGCAGCAGGCGCACGGCCGTCTGGATCTCCCGGGAGGTGATGGTGGAGCGCTTGTTGTAGTGAGCCAGGCGGGAGGCCTCGCCAGCGATGCGCTCGAAGATGTCGTTGACGAACGAGTTCATGATGCCCATGGCCTTGGAGGAGATGCCCGTGTCGGGGTGGACCTGCTTTAGGACCTTGTATACGTAAATAGAGTAGCTCTCCTTGCGGTTCCGCTTGCGCTTCTTACCATCTTTCTTCTGAGCCTTGGTCACAGCCTTCTTCGAGCCCTTCTTGGGAGCAGGAGTAGACTTGGCTGGCTCAGGCATTTTGAGAGAATTGCAGGGAAAATAACTACGGGAATCCTCCTGCAGAGCGCCTTAGTATTTATACAGGGCATATGCAAATAGAGGTACTTTTAAAGACTCTTTCTGATTGGACAAATCTTAGTAAGGTTATCATGACTAAACATAGCCCAATGTAAATGAGAGATTCCAATTCTGCTTTCCTATTGGTTACATAAATATACGTCGCATCCAATGATAGAGTTATTTTTCCACACTCCCTAAAACTGCGACAGAATGTCCTGAAAGTTGCTTTGCTTTAGGGATTCTTTTCTTCTCTAAACTTTGCTGCTTTTAATTTGTGCTCTTAGACACGGATAGTTGAGACAAAAACTTCAGTGAGGGTTGTTTAAAGCTATTGTAGTTTCTAGTACGGCGCATGCCTATGTTTCTCAGTAAAAGTGCTTGGCTCTGTTGGAACCTTGTGTCCTTGGAGATGGCCGACCGTAATTTCACCCTATAACTGCTGGCTACCTTCCATGACTAGAAGCACTACACTCTTTGGGTAGTGACTGCCAGAGATCACAAACCTCCTTTTTCACAAGAAGCCAAAAAGCTCTTTTAAGAGCCAGCTACCCTTTCCCATGAATTACTTTAGAGAGGAAAAAAGTTGGCAATACTTTGAGCATCTGCTTCATTCTTTTAATTTTACTTCTTTTAATTCAAACTATTGTCATTTCAGCTCATCCTAAACATCTATATAAAATAATCCAACTATGTTAAATCCAGTCATATAAAATTTAGTAGTTTTGAATATATGTGAACACATGTAGGATTGGAGGAATTTCTTAGGAAAGCCATTTTTCCCCATCATGTGGATACAAAATATTTTCTAGGGGCAGTACATTCAAGTGCTAAAATTGTTTCAAAACTATTGTTAATAAGAAAAAATAAAATTGTGAATACAAAGTTTTCTTCTTGGATTAGAAGCCATGAGAAGTTGGTTCTCAATATTGCCTATATTTATGACATTGTGAAATGTTTTTAGGTCTGGGTTAGATTCTTTTTTGTATCTAATATCTTTTTCTATGACTTGTTCACAGATGGAGACAGGGAGTTTTGCTAAAGCCTGAAGAAAAACATTTACCGAACCAATGTCAGCTGCAAAACTGAGCATCAGCCACTTCTCACTGACTGGCCCATTTGCTTTTTAAAAAACAGAAATTTTTTATTATTTTATTATTTAAATTTTTATTATAGAAAGCAAAGAAAATATTAATGACAAGGAAAAGTGTAAGTCAGGCCTGGAAGAATATGGGAACAAAAGACAACAAAACAGATTTGAAGTCAGATAACATGAGTTTGAATCACAGTTGTGTTTTCCTGGCTATCTTAAAAAAAAAAAAGAGTAATCATTTTTTCCTCCCAGTATAGTCTGAGTACTTTTTCTTACTCTATCTCCCATTTTTGAGACCCCCAAGCAGTAGGACTGCCTTATAGTTAAGGATACCAGTCTAGGCAGAGAATCAATAACTGCCTTAACAACAGACAGGAAGATGTTGATTTTCACTTAGGCTTTTACCCAAAATCTTTTCCAAGGTTCAAGCTAACCAATGCTTGTCCAGGGACCACTATCAATAGGGATTGTTCTACCGAGGTCAGATTTGAACTCAGGTACTCCTGATTCCAGGGCTGGTACTCTATCCACTGCACCATCTAACCACCCCCAGACATTTATTTTTTAACTTAGTCCTTGGGAGCTCAACAAATTCCCATCCTGGTACTTTGGAAAACAGTTGTTTATCGTTAAGGTTATAGTTCATATCCATGATTTCCCCAGAAAAGAGAATGTGAATGTATTCAATATACAATATGAATTACCTATAAGACATGTATTTAATTTATTCTTATTTACCAATATGTTAAACAAAAAATTCACTACTGCTTGCTTACTGTTAAAGTTTACTGACAGAAGGACACAATATTCATTTCTTATGTTGATTGACTTTTAGTATTTAGCTAGGAATATAAGCATTTAAAGATGATGATAATAACAATAATGATGATAATAACAATAGCTAACATTTAAATAATCTTACTATGTGCCAAGCACTCTGCTTAGCCCTTTACAATTTTTATCTCATTTGATCCTCACAATAACCCTGAAAGATAGATAATATCACCTTACAGAAGAAGAAGCTTAAGCAAACAAAAGTTAAGTGACTTGCCCATAGTGCTTTACATGGCTAGAAAATGTATTGAAATTAGATTTGAAAAAAGATTTTATGATCTCAAAATTGGGAGACTGAAAGAACTGAGAGTGAGGGGGAAGAAACTGATAGAAGAAAACAAATGGAAAGAACTAGGTTGGAGAAGAAGTTGGATTCAATTTGGTACTTTTTACTTCCAAGATGGAAGTGTCCAGTGGAAATGTCCAATAGGTATTTAGAATTTGAGCTTCAGTGGGAGATCAGGTTGGACTGAAATTATTAATTTGGGAGTCATCTTCATAGAGTTAAAGTAGTAAAGCCTACATCATGGACTGGCTTGCTCAGGTAGAAAATATAATAAAGAGCACACATTTCTGAACCTTAGTGTACCACTCTGAAGCCAAGGAGAGAGATTTAATAAAGTTAAAATAACCAACAATTTCAAGTGATTTGAAAAGGTGAAAGATAATGATGTTAAGTTTAATATATTGGATTTGGCCAGAAGGGGACCATTTAATACTTTTAGATTGCAGCTTCAAATGTGAGAAATTTGCTTTTTTTCCAGTTCTTCTTTACCTGTTCCATGTTCCATGGTTTTAAAAAACATTCACTGGTCAGCAATTATAACTATCAGTTCATTCAGGACTGAAGATGAAGGTCATTCAGGTCCAGTAACTTAAAGCACTTAGGTTTGATCTTTCTCTTTACCATAGATAACAAGTTTCTTTTAACCATTTTAGTATTTTTCTTTTGGCTCAGTTTCAATGGTAATTTTCCTTAGAAGAAAAAAGTGAAACAACTCAAATTTCTGTTTTCAAGGACAAACAACAGTCCTATCTTTTATATGTGAATTTTCTTTTGCCCAATTACCTTAAAACCCCTCTTTTTGTGCTGTTCATAGTGTTTTTGAACCTTTCAGTCACCACTCTACTCTTGACACTATTATCCTTACATTTTTTTGACAAAAATGAGTGGTATAAGGGATTTTCAGTGCAGATATCATATGAGCCTATCCCAGGCAAAGAACAGTATAAACAAGAGAAGATTGGGATGAATGGACAAATAAAATTACAAGAGTGATATTGAACAGAAACCACATAGACTCAGAGAATCACACTGAACTTTTTTTTTGAAATTTTATTTTTAAATTCTTAAATTAACCTCACTCCCCAAAAGAACATTTTCAAACACCCTCACAGTGGTCTTTGAATACCTGCTCAAAGTTGTTATGGAGCTAGGTTGTATAATTTTTGATTCTGGTTAACTTTCTTTTTGATATAATTCAACCCTATAATTTTATTTCCTGAACTTGGGACTTTCAGCCAGGGTTAAACTCTGCCCCTTGATATATTTTTGAATGAGATGTGTGCCCTATTTAATCTTGTTGAGTCCCTGAGGATTCTTACATTGATCTCCACCTACCAGGGTCAGGCTCCCCTGGATCTCCCCAGGGTCCTTTTAAGTAAACCAGGATAGTGTGGTTGGAACCTTCTAAGTCCATTCTAGTTTGAATCTTAGGGCATTTTAATGATCAGTGATATTTGCTGCCACTGCCCAGGGCTTCCAATATTTCTGCCTGGCAACACTGTCTCTATCCAGGGATTTTTCAGGAATCCTTCACTCTAGTTACTTCATTATACAAAGACTTATGGGCTAGACATTTCCTCTGGTTCTTTGACTCTCTGACCATAACCTTCTTGGAGGCATCTTCCTACTATTGTTTTTAGGTTTTTGACTGACTTTTTATGTGTTATAAATGAATGAAAGAAAAACCTACTAGAGAAAATTTTATATTTTTATTCAAGAAAATTTGCCAGACAGGGACACCTCACTTAGTATGAGACATAAGGTGGTCTTGGAACATCAGGTAATTTATAGTCTTCAGAAACTCTTTCCCCTCCCTCTTGGATTTTCATAGACTCTCAGAGTTTGAATTACAATCTAAGAGGTCCACCCATTCCATGACATGTCCCTAATATGATTTCCCCCCACATCATACAACGTGTGATATGCTGATGAATCCTAATCGTAACAGGGGGTGTGTGGGTTAATTATGCAATTACCTCAGTTGGTTTGGGTCAAGATCTCTAGGTCACTCTTGATTGATTGAGAACTGGTTTTGGGTTTGCCATCTCTGTTATGGGATTAGGAAAACTCTCCCAGTTTTGTGATTGGCTGGGCCATTGCCCCTTTGTAATGGATTCCCTAAGGGCCCCCCCTCCACACCATGTGAAGACCAATACCCTACATTCCTTATATATGCATTTCTGGAGTGGAAGATTTTATTTGCTATATTTTCCCATTATATTTACTGGTCATTATTTAATCTTGTGTGAACTGCAGGGTTTTCTATAGTAGGTATGAGGAGCTGTTGGGAAGCCTAACCATCTTGACAGGAAATTCTGAACTGTCTCTCTCCAGAGTTTACTCAATGTGTTTACTATCTGAGGACATAATAAATTCATATTATGTGACTTCACCTGGTTTTCCACTGCAGCAAGGCAATTCACTTCTTCCCTAATTAATTCCCTATCTCAAGTCTCAGTGAAGTGACTTCAGTCCTAAACTTTTCTCTTTAGAGATCCCAAACCTCCTTCTTTTCACTCTTTTGCAGCTAGAAAATGGAGACTATTTGACACCAGCACCTTTTCATTTCAAAATCTCTTGACATCTCTCAAACTTTACTTTTCTAGTCTAGTCATTCAAAGTGAAGTGACCTGGGGAGAGGATAGGAGTTATTGACCTGGGATTAAGGTTTAAAAGAATACCAGGACAAAAAGGACCTCATACTTAACCCAAATACTTCTGCTTAGAAAGAAATCTCTCAAAATGATGTTTTCTGGATACAATAAGTAGTAAAATGATAATAATAACAATAGTTATAATATAGATTTGATCTCTTACTTGACAAATTTGTACATCAGTAGTAACTCAAACCATCATGAGGTGGGTCATAGGAACAAAAAAGAAAAGTGGCTAATAAAACCCCTGGCACTTGAGAAATGAGACCATACACATAACTGTCCTCAGAAGATAGCTCTGTCTAGATAATAATTAGCCAACCATAATAGAGACCACAAATGCTATGGTCTGAAACCCCTGTTTAGAATCAAACATGGAACAAGTGATTGATTTAAAACTGGAAAAGGAATACCACAAGGCTGTCTCCATTTCCCAATTGCCAGTGGGTTGACAATGAAGGGACAAAAAGTCTGCCTATTTTCCTGCATTCTCTCTGAATATCTCATTCAATAAGTCCTAAAATTATAGCTACTTGTTTTGAGAATTTTTCTGGGTTCAGCGAAATCCTGATTGCTGACAAGAGGGAGAAACTAATCAGTGAGTAATGTCATTTAAGGTTAAGAAGGGGGAAAAAAGTTTGTGAACTGGACCCTAAATATAGGGAGATGAAATGAAATAAGAACTGAGAAATCTGAATGATTTCATGAGGCAGATGGACAAAGTGGAGCTGTAGTGGACAGAGCACTGATCCTGTCAGATCTGATTTTGAAATCTAGATCCAAAGTTGAGTTAAATGTTTCATCTTTCTGATTTTATTTCATTGACAAATAAGTTCCCTCAAGAAACTGCTAAAAGAAAATTAGTTGCTAAAATTTCGAAACTATGCTTGGAGACAATCTTTGAAGCTGGAGCTGACTTGAGGAAAGAAAACAAAATTAGTTTCCCGGTACAAGATTACAAAAACAACAAAAAAAAAGAAAGACGGGAGAGAGGTTACAGTAGCTTTTATGCAAATAAAGGCTTAGCTTATCTAATTTCTGATTGGACCAAATCATCACAAGTAGGATGAGTGGCTGTAATTAAGCAGATTCTTGACCTACTTTCTGATTGGCTGATTCATGGAAAGTTGATTTTAACCAATCCGAAAGCCTATTTTCTCCTACCACAAAATGGTATAATAGGTTCTGTTGTTTGACGTCGGGTAGTCACTTTTTCTTCTTTTGGAGAGTTCGCTGTAGTCGCCATGTCTGGGAGAGGGAAGCAGGGAGGTAAAGCTCGTGCCAAAGCTAAGACACGTTCTTCTCGGGCTGGTCTTCAGTTCCCGGTGGGTCGTGTTCATCGTCTCCTTCGCAAAGGGAACTATGCTGAGCGAGTTGGTGCTGGCGCTCCTGTGTACTTGGCGGCTGTTCTCGAGTACTTGACCGCCGAGATCTTGGAACTGGCAGGTAACGCGGCCAGGGACAACAAGAAGACTCGTATCATACCTCGTCATCTCCAGCTGGCCATCCGTAACGACGAAGAACTGAATAAGCTCCTCGGCAAGGTTACTATCGCCCAGGGCGGCGTCCTTCCCAACATTCAGGCCGTGCTACTGCCCAAGAAGACCGAGAGTCACCACAAAGCTAAGGGCAAATAGTGTTTAACCGGGCTTTAGGAAATACTCTCCGTCCTCTCTTAACTAAACCAAAGGCTCTTTTCAGAGCCACGCATATTTTCAAAATGAGAGTTGATAGCATTACAAAGAGTAGATAGCTTCAGTGTCCAAATAAGTCCTAACTAGTTTGTATAAGTTACTATAGGCAGATTTCCTCCGCCACCCTCTCCCGGTCCTATCTTCTTAGGAGACCCAGTGTATTAAAGTGTCAACAAAGAACAAAGTCTGTCCTTGTAGCTTCTCCATCCACACAAAGTAGGGATCATTTTAAGTTACATGGGCGGGTAAAATGCAATATAACTAGTTTCTACAAAGTCTTGGAGGGAGGGCGATTTTTGTTACTACAAAACCCAACATTAAAGCAATTGATAACTTAGGTAGTTAAATTTTTGTCAGTAACCGGCCAAAGAGGGACGTGGGGGTAAAATTGAGAGTCTGGAAAGTGAAAAAGGCGCGGTAGAGAAAGAAACAAAGGTCCAAACTGACCAATCCTGTGTTAGTGCACTTTTTTTCAAATCTTAAAGCATTCTGGTCTTTAAGTAAGGTGACGTAATTTTGGAGAAACTAGGGAAACAAAGATATTGGGGGGAAAGTACATGACAAGGTTTCAAAGTTTTTAGTTCCATGAATAAGGTCAAAATCAGGAACAAGACAACCAGCTATAAAAGGAACCGTTTGCAGAATTGAAAGAGGAGGAGGGGCGTGATGAATGATCATCCAATCAAATTACTCAGAATACATGGACTGGAATTATCAACCAGTCCTGAGTCACAGCTCAGAATGAGTGTGTTGTTCAGTCCAATCACAGCTAGTTTTACTCTATAAATAAGGTGGTTGTCCTTAAATTTCTCATTTTCTGCTCTGCAGTCAAGATGGCGCGAACTAAGCAAACAGCACGAAAGTCTACCGGTGGTAAGGCTCCGCGTAAACAACTGGCCACAAAGGCAGCTCGTAAAAGCGCGCCGGCCACGGGCGGCGTGAAGAAGCCTCACCGCTACCGGCCCGGCACCGTGGCGCTGCGGGAGATCCGGCGCTACCAGAAGTCCACGGAGCTGCTGATCCGCAAGCTGCCCTTCCAGCGGCTGGTGCGCGAGATCGCTCAGGACTTCAAGACCGACCTGCGCTTCCAGAGCTCGGCCGTGATGGCCTTGCAGGAGGCGAGCGAAGCCTACCTCGTGGGGCTCTTTGAGGACACCAACCTGTGCGCCATCCACGCCAAGAGAGTGACCATCATGCCCAAGGACATCCAGCTGGCTCGCCGTATCCGCGGGGAGAGGGCGTAACTTAGCCATGTAGCTCCAACATAACCCCCAAAGGCTCTTTTCAGAGCCACCTATTTTTTCACCATTAGCAGTTGTAACTTGTTAAAATAAGGACTTCTAGCAGATTGCTATGCATCTTGCCAAATGTAAAACGCAAGTGAAGTATTCATCCTACTAAATTGCCACTGAAATTTTTGTCTACTTAAATGCAAAGGAAGTTAGAGAAGTGGCAGAGCCTGGGATGCGGTTCAATTGTAGTTACTTTGCTTCCAACTTCTTCCACTAGAACCCTTAATGTAATGATCTGGAACTAGTAGACATCTTTAGCAAGTTACTTAACCTTTGTTTACCTTAGGTTTTTTTTTTTTTTTTAGGTTTTCTCAAGGCAATGGGGTTAAGTGACTTAGCCAAGGGTACTCCTGACTCCAGGGCCGGTGCTCTGTCCACTCCGACAACTAGCCACCCCTCGGTATTAACTGCAAAATTAGGACTGATTATTTTTCAGCGTTGTTTGAATATCAAGAACCTGGTACAAAATAAAATTAGTATTAGTCCGTACAGATTTGAGCTAAGGGAAATGAAATTGCATCGATAAGGACCTCTGGACTTCTTACTGTTCTGGTGAGTTCTTTAAAAAATAAACAAAACTTAATTCTGTATTTGGGAACACTGCTATTACCTGCATTATCCAGTTCCCTTCTTCTGTTCTCTCCTTTGTAATAAGTTAGCAGTCAAGCAAAACCAAATCTACATATTGCCCAGGTTAAATGGATTTCAGAATTTGTACTACCAGGTTATCATCTGTCAGGAAGTATTGTTCCTCTGAAATTGTAACTGGTAACTGTATAGATCAAAATTCTTAAATCTAAAGTTATTTTTCTATATTTATAGTGTTGTTATCATTGCATAACATTGTTCTCCTGGATCTTCTCACTTGATTCTTTTTTCTTTGCAGGCTTCCTAGATTTCTCTGAACACACTCCTTTTCTTTGTGTCTTATGGTACAATAATATGCTATTCATTTTTAAGCTATATTTTGGTTTACCTATTATTCAATAGATGAGTATTCCCCAATTCGTTGTCATTACAAAGAGAACATTATTAATATTCAAAGAGTCTTTCTGACCTATCGGAGTCCAGAGATGCTAATGCTGGGTCAAAGGATATGCACAATTTATGTGACTTTTGGTTACACTGCCAAATTATTTTCCAGAATAAATGGATGAATTCACCATATAATGTTTCTACCTTCCTATTTTCTCTCCAATAATTAATTTCCTTTTTTTGATTATCTTTGTCAATATGTCTGTTTCATTCCTTTCTGTCTCTCTCTGCCATATGTCAACTGGTTGCTGATATTATAGATTCTTTTGAAAACTGGTTCCTTTATATCATTTACCCAATTTTCTATTAGGTAGTAATAGTTCTTATTCTGGGAGTCCCCCAAATCTCAGCACCATTTTTCATTATTAAAGGTTAAAGCCGATTCAAATAATGTCCCAGAAGTCTTAGTGCAGGTTCAAGCTTTATTGGGGTATGGTATTTGGAATATTTACCATAGCTTTTGATATCAAAACTACCATTTATCAGAAAATATTGTTGAAAATATTTTGCCCCAAGTTTGCACCCTAATTTTAACTGTCTTCTGAATTGTTTCTGATGACATCTATGTCATTTGGAGTTTGTGTGACATTATGTTGGCATGAACTGGCAGACTACTCAAATTTTTGTTGGAATGAGTCTATAGACAAGTGACCTGGTATTTTGGGTATATCAACACTATATTATTATGTTTGATTATGTATCTTATGTACTTAATATGTCCTTCTGACCAATTTTTTTCCATTTTGAATGAGCAAATGATTTTGATGATTATTGCTTTATATCATAAAGTTTGAATTCTGGTACTATAAGGCTCCCTTCCCTACATTATTTTAAATTATTTCCCTTGTAATTTTTTTTGTTCTTCCAGATGAATTTTGTCATTTACTAACTCTATAAGGTAACTATTTTAATTTTAATTGGTATAACATGGAAGAATTAAGTAGTATTTTAATTTTTGATATGCTGAAATGCTCAATGGTGAGTAATTAATAGCTCTCCAATTATATAGTTGTTTATATTTCTGTAGTTTTATATTTGCATTCATATACAGTAATTCCTGTGGCTCTGAAGGTATCTCATGTATTTTATAATTCTGTATTGTAAATGGAAGTTCTCTTTCTGTCTCCTGATGAGGGCATTTATCTTTTTTTTCTGTAATATAGGAATTTAAAGGAATTTATTTTGTAACCTGCTACTTTGAAGCAGTTATTAATTGCTTCAATTAATTTTTGCAATACTATCAAGGTTCTCTAAGTAGATCATCACATATATCATCTGCAAAAGTTATGAAGTTTTTTCCTCTTTGTTTATGCTTTTTTTTTCCAGTTTCTTTTTCTTGTTATTGCTAAAAATAGCTTGCCTGGGACTATGGTAAATAATAGTGATGATAATGGACATTTTTTGCTTTATCCTCAATCTATTGTAAAGACCTGTTATTTCTCAATTACACAAAATTCTAGCTCTTATTTTTATATAGTATTCACCTCATTAAGGAAAGATCCATTTATACCTGTGTGTGTGTGTGTGTGTGTGTGTGTGTATGTATGTGTTTTATATGTTTAAACATACTTGGATATTTAATTTTTCAAAAAACCTTTTCTGCTTCTAGCAATAGTCATTTTTTGTTGGTTATTAACATGGTCTATTATGTTTATAGTTTTTCCAATACAGAACTTTGCATTCGTGGTGCAAATACAATGTAATTGCAGTGAATAATATCTTTAATATGTTTCATTATCTCCTTGCTCACCTAATCTTGAGAAATTGCTGCTAGAGCCATGAGTCCATGGTATTACATCATTCTGTTTGTTACTAATGGGCTCCTTTACCATATGTGCAGAAAGGAGATTTAGACAAAGGTACAATCACGGAGAAGTCTATCCTTTGAGTTGAGGAATTAGGTTCCTTTTTCACCCTCTTTGACTTATTAAATTCCTAATTTGGCATCTTGAAAAAATATTATAGCTTGGATTTCAACTCAATCTAGGATTTCCTTCAGATAGGAGAAATAAAATGCTAGTTACTAAACAATATGGATCAGGTAATTGGTTTATATAGAAAAAGATATAAGTATTAAACATTCATAGCATTCAGTCAAAGAGAATCTTTTTTTTTTTCAGGTTTTTTGCAAGGCAAATGGGGTTAAGTGGCTTGCCCAAGGCCACACAGCTAGGTAATTATTAAATGTCTGAGGTCAGATTTGAACTCAGGTACTCCTGACTCCAGGGCCAGTGCTCTGTCCACTTTGCTACCTAGTTGCCCCCAAAGAGCATCTTTAAAAAAAATGAATTTAATAACTTAACCTATAACTACTTTTCCAACTTGCTAGGTGACTATAATTTAAAACTCATCAGTTTGCAGTACTGCTAATTAGATAGTCTATTTATTACATTGACACTGCCCTATCCAAATAATTCCTGGTAAATATATGTAGGTAAAATGGCTAGGTTTGGATCAATCCTTTTGTTGGTGTCTACCATCCCTAAGAGTATTGGAATAATTGCTGGGGCATCCTTTTCTACCAGTCAGCTGCCACCCAATGGATCTCTCCAATTCACAATTCTTCAAACCTGATATTCTGCCTTATACTAGTACTCTTTTCATCCTAGATCAAAAAAGCATAAAAACAGAAATGAAAATAGCAACCCAGAGTTCAAGTGCAAGTTCACCTAGATGAGTCCACCCATATCAGCTGCTATGTAGGGAAAAGCATCATTATGGTCAGCCTTTTCCCAGACCTCAAGTGGAATGAAGAAGCTTTATAAGGATGGGAGCTAGGTGGCACAATGGATAGAGCACTGGCTCAGGAGTACCTGAGTTCAAATGTGGCCTCAGACACTTAATATAATACCTAGCTGTGTGACCTTGGGCAAGTCACTTAACCACAATTCCCTGCAAAAACAAACAAAAAAAAGCTATATAATGCTACCTGATGAATAAAAAAAAAGAAGTTGAGTGGGAAGTTGTCTCCTCTTTTAAGTGAATACAGCTGACCCTCTTGTCATTAGTAGTGGGAAGGATAAGAAATCAGAGTATACCAAAACAACTTTTTTTTAGTGTTGTTCTTTGATAAACTCACTATGAAATCCATCTGAGCTAGGGTTCCCCCCCACTTTGGAAGTTAATTTATCACTTGTTAAATTTGTTTTCCTAAGACTGACTTATTTAAATTCTCTAGTTCTTGTTCTGTTAGTCTTGGCATTTTAAATCTGGTTTTCTTATCTATTAACAGTTTATCTATTATTAGCTTCTATTATAGCTTCTAATTTTATTTACCAACTCAGTTTTTTCCTTTTAGTTTTATTAAATTTTTTGATTTTCAGAATTTTCATTTTTTATATTTTCATTGATGAAATTATTTGTTATTTCAATAATATGTCCCTTGAATTATTCTTTAGGTTAAGATATTTAATATCCATGAAAATTTGGATTCTTTCTTTAAAGGTTATTATTCCTTATAATTTTATTGTACTATGTCAAAAGGGCTGTGGTTTTCTGAATTTGTTTATGAAGATTTTATGTCTTGATAATTGGTTAGTTTTGTAAAGGTGCCATTCATTCTGAGAAATATTTGAGTTCCTCATCACCCCTCACATAAGCTACTACAACTGGCCTTCTATTTGGTCTCCCTTGTCCTAAATCTCTCTTCATTCCAGATGATTCAAAGGTAATGCAAAAATAGATATATTATCTAATAATGTCAATCCTCGGTTCAATTAACTCCAGTGATACCCTATTACTTCCAGAATCAAATATAAGGTACTCTGTTTTCTATTTAAAGTTCTTCAAAACTTAAGCACATTCCTATCTTTCAAATATTATTTTCCTTTCTCTCCTCCATATACTCTGCTCCAGTATCATTGTTCTTGCAGTTCCTCTAATATTATACTGATACTCTACTCAGTCTCCATGCCTTTGAACTGGCTTCCCCTATGCCTAAAATGCCTTTCTTTCTCACCACCAACTCATAGTTTCCAAGATTCAGTTGTATTTCTACCTTCTATAGAAGGATTTTTCAGTCTTTCCAATTGCCAGCAATTTTTTTTTCACTTTCCCTGAGTGATAGATTTTGCTTCAGTCACTCATTTTAAGTGTATGAATCTTTATTTCAAGTGTAATCATTGAAAAAAAAATGTTGGGGCAGCTAGGTGATGCAGGATAGAGTACTGGCTCTGGAGTCAGGAGTACCTGAGTTCAAATTTGGTCTCAGGCACATAATAATTGCCCAGCTGCGTGACCTTGGGCAAGTCACTTAACCCCACTGCCTTGTTAAAAAAACTAAAAAAAATGTTGCAAGGGGTAGGGAATAGAGCACAGACCCTGGAGTCAGGAGGAACAAACAGACCTTAGACACTTAGTGCTTACTTAGCTGTGTGACCTTGGACAAGTCACCTAACCTCATTGCCTTGCAAAAATTAAAAGAAAAGGCCTTTCTAATATATTCTACTATCACCTCTCTTACTGGTGAATTCTTCCCACTTACACTCTTGATTATGATTTTCAATGTTTTTTCCATGATATCCTATTATACTTTTTTTGTCTTTGCTCTGCTTGCCCTCCCCCATTTTTTTTAACAGAGAGTGATGAAAAACAAGACATGTGATTAATACTAATAATCTATAATTAGAACATCATGCTTCCATTCCTCTGATATTCCACCAGACTTGAATCACTGGGTCTTCCTTTTTTTTTAATTTGAAACCTTGTGACTAACTATTCTCTTCCTGACTCTAATCTACTTCTTAAACTCATGTCTCCTGTTGCTAACCAGGAGACTTTATTGATGTCTTAGAATACTATGCTTTGAAAGATTTGTGTTTTTCTTTCACAGGATCATATATTTAAGTTGTACAAACAGAAATTTGGATTCTGCTTTCTATTGCTCTTTCCATTATAATATATTTTCTTTTAATCTATCATTTTCCCACTGCTCCACTCCCTAGAATTAAGCTTTATTCTTCTGAATATCACTCTTCAGTACCAAAGTTAATACACCTTTTCCCACCTCTGTCTTCATGTTCCTTTATCTCTCTAAATCATCTGAGCATTGTTGATAACTCTTCTTTCTTAAAACTCTCTCCTCTGGGGTGGCTAGGTGGCCCAGTGGATAAAGCACCAGCCCTGAAATCAGGAGTACCTGGGTTCAAATCTGGTCTCAGACACTTAATAATTACCTAACTGTGTGGCCTTGGGCAAGCCACTTAACCCCATTGCTTTGCAAAAACTTAAAAAAAAACTCTTCTGCAAAGTTTCCATGATATTAACCTGTCTTGGTTCTTATTATGGCTCTATGAGTACCACAAGTCTTAATGACTTATTTTCTGTCTCCTTTCTAAATATTAATATACTCTAAGCTCAGCATTTAACTACTCATGGTTTCAAAATTGATCATTACAATGAACATTTAATAATAATTCACATCTATATAAGGGTTCAAATATTGGAAAGCACTTTTCTCACAATAATACTGTAATAAAGATAATACAGTTAGTTTGAATGGGGGTATCTGGATTTGTTATTTCATTCCTGGAGTGAGCTCTTGGTGTGAAAAGTCTCCACTGGGATGCTTATTAATAACATTTGATTTAAAATCTTAGAAATGTGTCAGCCAATGCCCATTTGACTGTCTTCTTTCTTTTGGATTGTATAACCCCAATGATATTTTCCCTAAGCCTTTGGAAAGAACTTATGCCATTATTATTGTCCATATATAAAAAATAAATCCACATAAATCATTAGCTTTCCTCTTTGTTCTAAGTAAACTCCCAACAAGAAGAGCTAGAAAGAAATTGCATTCAAAATAACATAGAAACTATAAAATATTTGAGAATGTGCCTATGTTTAGGATACATGTTGGCACTATTTTAATCCAAGTATAAAATGCTCTTTACAGAAATAAAGATAGAGAGTAATAAATGGAAAGTTGAACCAATATAATAAAATCATAATATTACCAAAACTATGAATACTGTGCCAATCAAATTGCCAAGGAAATCTTTTAAAGTTAGAGGGGGTAGGGCAGCCAGTGGCTTAGTGGATAAAGTGGATAAAGCGCCAGCCTTGGAGTCAGGAGTACCTGGGTTCAAATCCACTCTCAGACACTTAATAATTACCTAGTTGTGTGGCCTTGGGCAAGCCACTTAACCCCATTTGCCTTGCAAAAACCTAAAAAACAAAACAAAAAGCTAGAGGGGAAAAAATGAATTCATGTGAAAGACAAGGAGTCAAGAGTAATAATGAAAAAAGGTGAGGGGTCTATCAGTAACAAATCTCATTGTACTACAAAGCAGAAATAGTTGTGATGATTTGGAATTAATTTTAAAAAACTGATCAGTGGAATAGATTAGGTACACAACATATAGAAGCAAGATTAGCAAGGTCTTCCAAAAGTCTTGAAGATCCCAAGTTTACAGTGTCTGGGTCCTAAGCCTGAAGGGATTTTTGAACTGACTGTGCTCTACAGGAACTGAGCTAAACTTCCCCAGAAAGTGAGATAGAGCAAGGGAGAAGGATTATGACTTCCAGGTTTTGGGAGTAAGTTTGTATATCTGTGCTTATAACTTTTGAAGTAATTATTTCTTTGTAAAAACTAATTTGATTCTTAGTGACTAAATGGAACTGGGTGCAGGGGATCACCTCCACAATTGGAAGAACATCATCTTTGGGGGCTGGAACAATTTGATGACAATCTAGACAATTGCAAATCCTCTTAAAGATATAAGAGAACTGGGGTGGCTAGGTGGTGCAGTGAATAAAGCACTGGCCCTGGAGTCAGGAGTATCTGGGTTCAAATCTGATCTCAGACACTTAATAATTACCTAGCTTTGTGGCCTTGGGCAAGTCACGTAACCCCATTGCCTAGCAAAAAACCTAAAAAAAAATATCAGAGAACTTTGGGAGGTGAGATGACACCTGACTTTCAGGCTGTGGGGGACAAGGCAGTGCTACATAAGGACCTGATTCAAATGTCTAAGATTAAGAACCATTCTCTAATAGCCCAAAAGGATATGGTAGGGCAGTTTTCATAGGAAAAAAATACAAGTTATTAATAACCATATAAAAAATTATCTAAATCACTAATAATTAAAGAAATAAAAATTAAAGAAACTTTGAGGTTCTGCCTCACACTCATCAGATAGGTAAAACTGACAAAAAAAAGAAAAAGACATGCTAGAGGGTCTATAAGAAAATAGATATATTGATACACAATTGATGGAGCTGCTAATCGGTTCAGTCATTCTGGCTAGCAATTTTGAACTATGTCCCCAAATTTACCAAATTGTACAAGTCCTTTGGGTATACCTATTCCGGATATAGAAAAAAGGAAAAGAAAGGTGATGTGAACAAAATATTTATAGTAACCAATGACAACAACATTATAGAGAAAAACATTTAGATTTTAGAATTCTTATCAATGCACTAGATACCTGTACCCCTCAGGACTAGCTCTAGAAATCTGAGGGGAGAAACTCTGGAGACTCAAAAGTGCTAATGTGAATGGAAGTTGGAAGAGTGATCACAGAGAAGGTACTATATATTGATTCTGTATCCTTCTCAATATAGGTAGATTGGCTATCAAACACTGAATTTTCACTAAGAACTTTAAAAGAAACTGAAGCAGGATGAAGGGAGGATTTCTTGAAATCCTTAAGGTTTGACAAGAATGGTCAAACTAGGTGTTGAGGATTATCCCTAGGCAGTTAAGGGGAGTCTGGCTTTAAGTGATTGCATTCTGTGGGACCTTTCTGATGATTTTGATGGCAAAGAAAACCCTTCTACCCTGGGGAAGAGAGTGGAACTTCTCCAGCTTATGATGTCAACTTAAGGGAAGAAGAAGGTTACATTAGATTTTTGGTAGCTGGAGTCTGATCTCTTAATATGCTAAAAGGGTTCATTATTAGGGAACAGGTGTGGTCAGAATCCTTAAATTGTATCAGTCCTCCACCCAACCCAAAGCCTTCCTGAAAGCAAAATCAACTAGTTTCTTTCTTACTGTGAAGGATAAAAGAAAGGAAAGTTCATTTGCCTTGCTCTTTTGTTGAGACTCAGGATATCCTTTACCAGTGAGGGAAAAAAAGCATACTCTCTTATTTCTGGTGATTATATACATTATCTATAGTATGTATATAAATACAATTTGTACAGATTCCTGTATGAAATAAATGGTCATGTGTGGTTACTCATGCGGGTTACCCCCCCCTTAAAACCCCATGTTTGCTATTTTAGGTTTTTATATGTTGTTTTCTGAACTATATTTTTATGCTATTTGAGGTTACCTTTTTTAATTCTTCAGGTCGAGGATAGAGAAAGTATCCACTTTATTATTATTCCCATTCAATGTTATTATATATATATATGTATGTATATATATAATGCTTTGGAAATTAGCAAAAATTTCATAGTAATATTAACTCTCCTATTGAAGAATACCCCCTTGGTTAAGAATCTTAGCATTTCAGGTGTAGAGAATCTTGTTTTGGCTTCTGTGACTGGGTTTGTTTAAAAGCAAAAACATAGCTCTTGTCCTTAAGTTTTTTCCTCAATCTACTTTAGAAGGAAGGAAAGATACATGTGTGTCACAAGGCCGGCCCTATTCCAGCAAGATGTTCTAACTCTAGGTGCACACAAACATGTATTCATCATAGGGAAGCCAGGCCCCAAAGGGAGGGTGGTTAGGGTTTTAGCTCTTCTCTTTCCTACTATGTACCAATTACAGAACAAAACTTCAGAGAATTCTCTAAAATGAAAATGTGGTATGACTCAGAATGTAAAAGCAAATACTGGGATTTCAGATTTAAAGATGATTAAAGTTAAGAAATAGGAAAGGCTAGGCTAAAGTTTATAAGACTTCAATATGTTTGCTACAACTTGTTGAACAAAACAAAAAAATTTATTATAAAATATCAGAGGATATTATATATAATAGTAGTAGGTAGTCCTTGGCCTCCACTAATTTAACATTGCACTCCTCTCCAGGGTTCTTAGGTACCCTTAAGGTAGTATGTAGTGTGTCTAGTTTTTCCTGCCATTGACTCAAGCTCCCACAGACTGTGATCGAATTATAGGCATCTGTTACTCCCCAGTTCATTTTAACCACTTAACAGTAAAGTTAGCTTTTGCTAATAGGAATATTTGCTTCATAGATATGGCAAGAACAAATATACAACCATCCCACTTCTCAAAAAGGGACATAACCCTTCCTTTACTATCTTAGATTCTAGGGAGGAAGATGAGGTTCACAGCACAAACGGGTTCCCATACAGTATGGTCCCATCAAGTTCCAAGTCCAAAGGCACCTTGGGCTTGCATCCTGGTACCCTTTCTTCTGAAAGCTTCCCTGCTAGGCTGGTGGTAGCATCTGTACAGGAATCCTGATTCCAAGAGAGCTGAGTCTTGAGCTGACTAAAAGCTTAAGTCCAAATCTCAGGACCATAGTTCCCAAACCTAGTTTGTCTGGCACCAATATGGTAGGGGACTACAATGGCTTCATCCAGAGCCATGTTCTTTTTTTCTTTTTGTTTTTAGTTTTTGCAAGGCAATGGGGTTAAGTGATTTGCCTAAGATCACACAGCTAGGTAATTAAGTGCCTGAGGCTGAAATTGAACTCAGGTCCTCCTGACTCCAGAGTCAGTGCTCTATCCACTGAGCCACCTAGCTGCCCCAGCATGTTCTCTTTTCCCATGTGGGGTGCCTTCATTTTGTCTTTTTTTTCACATTCTTCCTTCTCATTTGAAATATTTAATATTGCCAGTAAATAAACAAAAGAGCTCTCTGAACACAATACTTGATCTCAATTCAGAACAGTCCTTTGGAGACTCTGGGGAAACATAAGCAGTACCTTTTTACTTCTTTCCCCTTATGCCCAGTATCCACCTGGTCCTATGGTCCTGGACAGGCCATCTAATCCCAGCCCCTTGCAGGAAGTAAAAAAGAAAATGTGTTATATTTGACCACTCTCCTTGCCATGGTCCATCCTCTCCTCCTTCATTCATATCCCCACCCCTTCCCCCGTCCACTCCCCTCCTTCTTACTCCAGATATATATACCCCATTGAGTATATATGCTGTTTCCTCTCCTAGCCACCTCTCCTCCCCCCCTTCCATATCATTGTAATTAAAATCTTTCCGGTGGTAAAGATCTCTCCACGCCAACATGCCTCTCACTAAAGACCTCCTGTACCCCTCTCCTGAGGAGGAGAAGCAGAGGCACAAGAAGAAACACCTGGTGCAGAGCCCCAATTCCTATTTCATGGACGTAAAGTGCCCCGGGTGCTATAAAATCACCACGGTCTTCAGCCAGGCACAGACAGTGGTTCTCTGTGTCGGATGCTCCACTGTGCTCTGTCAGCCCACTGGAGGAAAGGCAAGACTTGCAGAAGGATGCTCCTTCAGACGGAAGCAGCACTAATAACTGAATCAAGATGAATGAGGAACTGTAAAATATAAAAGAAATTTGATAAAAAAATAAAAATCTTATTATATGAAATATCTTGGCGTATTCCCCCTCTCCTTTTTCTTTCTCCCATTACATTTCCCTTTTTTTCTATTGACTCCATTTTTACTCCATATTTTATCTTTGAATTCAGCTTTCTCCTGTGCTTCAACTATAAAAGCTCCCTCTACCTGCTCTATTAACTGAGAAGGTTCATATGAGTATTATCAGTGTCATTTTTCTATGCAGGAATACATGCAGTTCATCATCATTAAGTCCCTCATATTTTCCCCTTCCCTTCCAATCTCTATGCTTCACCTGAGTCCTGTATTTGAAGATCAAACCTTCTGTTCAGCTCTGGCCATTCCAACAGGAATATTTGAAATTCCTCTGGTTCATTGAAAGTCCATCTTTTTCCCTGGAAGAGGACATTCAGGTTTTTTTTTTTTTTTTAGATTTTTCAAGGCAATAGGATTAAGTGGCTTGCCCAAGGCCACACCACTAGGTAATTACTAAGTGGAGGACATTCAGTTTTGCTGGGTAGTTGATTCTCGGTTGCATTCTAAGCTCTTTTGCCTTCTGGTATATTATATTCCAAGCCCTACGAGCTTTTACTGCAGTTGCTGCTAAGTCCTGTGAGATCCTGATTGCAGCTCCACGGTATTTGAATTGTGTCCTTCTGGCTGCTTGTAATATTTTCTCTTTGACTTGGGAGTTCTGGAACTTGGCTAATAATATTCCTGGGGGTTGGTTTTTGGGATCTCTTTCTTTGGGGGATGGGTGGATTCTCTCCACCTCTATTTTGCCCCCAGCTTCTAGGATATCAGGACAATTTTCCTGTAGTAATTCTTTGAAAATGATGTCAAGGCTCTTTTCCTGATCATGGCTTTCAGGTATTCCAATAATTTTTAAATTATCTTTCCTAAGTCTGTTTTCCTTATAAGTTGTTTTTTGAATGAGATGTTTCACATTTTCTTCTAATTTTTCATTCTTTTGGTTTTGAAGTATTGAGTCCTGTTTTCTAGTAAATTCAGCAATCTCCCTGAGTTCTATTCCTTGTCTGAAGGATTTATTTTCCTCAGAGAGCTTTCTTATCTCTTTTTCCATCTAGACAAGTCTGCTCTTTAAAGCATTCTTCTCCTCAATAACTTTTTGAACTGTTTTATCCATTTGACCTAAGCTGGTTTTTAGCATGCTATTTTCTTCAGCATTTTTTTGGATTTCTTTGACTAAGCTACTGACTTCATTTTCATGTTTTTCCTGCATCTGTTTCATTTCTTTTCCCAGTTTTTTTTCCAACTCCCTCATTTGATTTTCAAAGTCTTTTTTGAGCTCTGTCATAGCCTGAGCCCAATTTCTGTTTTTCTTGGAGTCTTTAGATGCAGGAGCTTGTGCTTCCTCATCTTCAGACTGAGTATTTTGATCCTTCTTGGGCTTATAGGCAAAATATTTCTCAATGGTGTTCCTCTTTTTTCCTCTGCTTGCTCATTTTCCCATCCTAAACCTGGTTTTGGGGTGTTTCGTGAGTTTTTGGGACACTCCCACAAGGACCTCAGTGTGTGAGGCTCTGTCCTCCCTTCTGGTCTGTGAATGACCATAAGTGCCCCCCTCTGCCATGGGGCTGAGGTGGGGGTGGGCCTAGACTGCGATCAGGATCTGAATGTGGTCAGAACCCCAGCATTCTGATCTAGGGGCAGAGGACAGAGTTCAGCAGTCTCTCTCTCTCTTTTCACTACCCTCCTTAGGATCAATGAGCTCATGCCCTGGGGGTTCCTGCTTACCCGCTCTGCCTGCTTCTGTTTCCTGGATCTGGACTGCCTTGGCCACACTGCTTTCTGTGTGTCTTGAGGTCTGGGCTTCACATGTTCGCTGTGGCAGAGGTCCCCCGCTGATCCCCCAAGTTGTGCCTGTTGTTCCCCGGGGCGTAAATCAAGAAACTCCCCTGCTGCAATGAGCTGTGGCTCCCAGCACCCTGGGGCTGCCTCCAGGAGGCTGAAGTTCTTTTGCTCTGGTGGGCCACCCCTCCAACCCAGGGGAGCAGAGCCTTTCTGCTCTTTTCCAGGTTACCTTGAGTAGGAGAACTGCCTCACTGGGTCCCTCTGTGGGTTCTGTCTCTCGAAAATTTAGATAGAGTCCTTAGTTTATTAAAGTTTTATGAGAGAGAGCGTGCCTAAGACAGGATCCTCTCTTGTCGCCATCTTGGCTCCACCCCTCCCCCACATACTTTCTTGCATCATGGCTATATCTATACGTTCTTTAAAATTGCTACCTTTACTTTTTATATCATAGTTATTTCTGGATATACCTCTTCCTCAACTTTAACAGAGAAAAACACCTAAACAACTAAACTAGACTAAACTAAACCAAATAACACTACAATCAAGCTTGAGATTATATCCATAGTTCCCTTCCTTCAGGACAAAAGAAAATACTTCTCTCTTCTCCCTGGACCAATGATGATCATAACAACACACTATTAGGTTTTCTTTTGCTTATCTTTTCACTTACAATGTCATTCACATCCTTTCTTTTGGCAGAACAACATTTCATTATATACCACATTTACTAAGTTATTTGGAAATCATTGAGTACCTACTTTGCTTCCAAGTTTTTGCTATCACATTCAGAGGGAAATAATTCTATATATTGATATTTTACTATACATGAGGCTTTCCCTTGAACATTTAACTTTCTTTAGATGTTGAATGAGATCAAAGGGTGTCAATAATTTTGTCACTTTTTTCTTATGATTTCCAATTATTATCTAAAATATTTGGACTATTTCACAGCTCTACTAGTAGTCTGTTAGTGTTGATGTTTTCCTGGAACAATATACCTATATGTCTTTTCACATTACTAAATTGGAAATTTCTTGAGTGATATATGACATTTATTTTCTCATTTAAAATTTTTGTTGCAATAAAATAGAAGTTGCAGTGGTAGCCTCTGATACATAATTGGAAATCAGTTTAGATTTTTGTAGGGGATTAGAACATTGACTTCTTTATTATAAACTGGAGTTCAACTGTGCTGGCTCTCCCTTGTAAGTAATTTATGTCTTCCCCTTTGTAGGACAAAGAGGATGTCTATCTGGTTTGGCAGACATCTGGAGACTTTACCATTCACATTCTAACAGAATGTCATGAATCTTCTGAAGTGATTAGTTTGTGAAGGGAGGGAAGGTCATCAGGAAAAGTTCCTGATATTCTGAATATGCCTGCCATGTAAAATGAGCTTGATACTTACTAGCTGTATGACCTTGGACAACCCATTTAACCCCATTGTCCCACCAAAGAAAGAAATAATGCAGAAATTTCTGTTTGGTCATATTGAAAATTATTTGCCATAGAGTTAAGATCTAGGTGACTCATGGAGGATTTGGTCTTAGTACAATCCTGGGCAAGTCATTTAACCCTGTTTCTCTCAGTATCCTCATCTGAAACATGAGTAAGAGAAGGAAATGGTGAACCACTCCAGTATTTCATCAAGAGAAACCCCAACCACAAAGACTCATTGGAGAATTTTTGAAAAAATTTTGAATTTTGAAAATTCAGTTGAATTTTTTAATTGAAATTGAATAATTGAAAAAAATTGATTCTAAACTTTTGGCAGTCTTCTATTTTTTTTCTCCCCTGAACATAGGTCAATGTTTGTAATCCTGAGAAATGTCTATTTCTGGGCCTGTCATTGACCTTGTTGTGAAAATTTCTGAGTTAACAATTAGATGCCTAAAGGGAAGTAATTATTTTTTTTTTTGCTAGACAATGGGGTTAAGTGGAGGCAATTCTTATAGTGGGAGAAGTCCCACTGATAAAAGGGTATTACAACTTAAAAGACAAACACCTAGCCAGCCCCTGATTACATAGGAGTTCTAGAGTTTGTAAAGATGAAAGTGAAATCTATATTTCAGCAGTCCTATAAAGTTATTTTTAACTTTCAGGAGAGTATGAGTGATGGATTATTGTATCATGTCTCTGTATTTTAGAAATATTCTTGTTTATGAATTGTTTGCATTCAACTATTTTTTTTCAGTATTTTTCCTTGAAAAAGGAAAAGAAGCACTATTGTAAGGGTGGGTATTGCAATGGAAAAGACCAAAAACCTTTTATGGAAAACCACATTGTTAGAGGTTTCAAGAGATTGGGAATTTAGGATTAGAGCTGTGTTTTTGTATATATATATGTGTGTATCAAGATTCCCAGATGATCCATACTCTTCCTGGAAGAAAGAGAAATTCAAGTCTTGATCTATGACTTCCTTATCATATTATTTCTGTCTATTCAGAACAGCTCACTTAATATAGCTTTTTCTTATGGTGAAGGTGCTTTTTGACTTTTTCAATTTTCAGAGTATTCAAAGAAAGTGTTGTTCTTTTCTAAACATGTTTTTTCTCTTTCTGAAGCTTATATTGGATAACTGTCAATCTTTTTCATTAGATATTTTCCCTATTCTTAGACATCATCTAGGACTCTCTCTTATGCACTTTGTTATATACACATACAAAGAGTTGTGTGATGATGCCCAAGTACCATTACCAGACTTTATGCCAGCTAGTTTGTATGGTGGTACAATTAAGTTGATTCACTTTTTGTCTTTAGGTTACACAATAGTTTCAGATTGACATTTTATTCCTGAGCATCATCTTTGTCTTCCTTTCTGAAGAGAGTTTTATTAAAAGGAGAGACAAGTCAACTTAGCAGATGCAACAGGGAATACTAAGGGAGCTACAAGAGACACCATTTAATGGGAAAATCAAACCACCACTACCACCACATTGACCATCTTCTCCCCACAGATTCTACTGGAGGCAGGCCACAACCCTGAACCCATGAAACCTTTGGAATAACAGTACTAATTCTCCACATCAAAGTATCAGACCTGCTCCCAGTCCAGTCCCCACAGTCATCAAGAGAAGAAAAATCATTTTGGAGAAGGAATTTAACTTCTTCACTACTACCAATAGCAATTGTTGACCCACTGACACAAAGTGGCAGATAAATATAAGAATTCCAGAAATGGCAGCACCCCCTGAAACCATAAATATTGCTTTCAGTCCAACTTCCAAGAGGTCTCATTTGGGGAAGCAATTCCTATAGAGAAGGGGCCAGCTACCTGAATCAGTTGCTACCAAATTGCCACTCACACAGCAGGCAACCCCAAAGGAGAGACAGGAGGTAGTACGTGCCAGTCAAGTCAAATCACTACCACCTTTACTATCATATTTCAGACCCTGATGATTCAACAGCTTTGGAAAATAGCAATGCCATTACTAGTGTCTGCAGCTATCATTCTGGGAAGCAACTCCTGTGGAAATGCAGTCTGGTAACTGCTTCTACAATTGCTACAGCTACAATTACCCAGAAAAGAAAAAATTTTACCTCCATTTTCTAATTACTATTGAAGAATTAAACATCAGAAAAATGACAATTTTAACAGTGTAAATGTTACAAGTAGAGAAATTTATGTTGTACTTTGCTGATATACTCTTAAGATGATGATGTTTCTGTTTAAGAACTTTCATCTGAAACTACAAATATGAATGTATGTTTATACATCCATAATTCATACAAACCTGTAGTTTTCTTCATTTGAATGTGAGAATTCCTCCAGAGAAGAAACTGTTTTGCTTTTCTCTTTGTAGGCATAGTTTTTAGTCTAGTTCTTTGCAAGTAAGCACTTAATACTTTTTTTTTCATTCTTTCATCCCTCCCCCCAACAATATACCTTCATGAGAATAGAAGTCAATATAGGATTTTTGCAGATATGGCACATGAAAGATCACTAGGAGTCAGTGGCAGAGCAGACACTAGAATCATCCAATTGGCTGCATGGCTATAGGTGAGTTGTTTAAATCTTCCTGATCAGGGAAATGAGGAGATTAGGAAAAATGTTCCAGATCTAACATTCTATGATTCTTTGATGTATTTTGAGGGGGGGGCACCAAAAGAGATTGGTATAGTATTATAAAAAAAAAAATGAGAAACCAGAATAGTATTTGTTGGGAGTATTGAGGTTTTTTTCTCCTGAAGGCTGAAACCTCTTCATCTCTCTTCCATCCTTCTGCCCTCCCCCCCATCCAGACTTCTCAAATCAAGATCACGAATACGGGCAAGTGTTTTTAAGATATCTAAAGACAGAAATGTCTCAAAACTACATAAGATAACCATTTTTTTGGGCAAGGCAGTGGTGTTGTGACTTGCCCAAGGTCACACAGCTAGGTAATTAAGTGTCTAAGTTCATATCTGAACTCAGGTCCTCCTGACTCCAGGACCAGTACTCTATCCACTGTGCCACCTACATGACCCCTAAAATTTAATTACTGCACATTGGAGTGGAGAAATGAATTCCAAAAGTTTGATGAAAATGCTGGAGAAGAAAACCATGTCTGAGAGCCAGTCCCCTGTAATACCTTTTATTCAATTTTCCTCTTATTTTCCTCTTTTCCTTCAGATAGCAGGTTATACAAACAAAAATGGGCCAGTGAAGCACTAATCAAATCAATCAATCAATCGTTATGTAAACAGGGATGATTTTTAAACATTGAACTCAAGATCCTAGATTTAAGGATAAAAGGGACTTCAGAGATCATCTTGTCAAACCCCTTTACTTAAATGAGGAAACTGAGGCTCCTAGAGGGTGATTTGCTCAGAATAACAGAGAGTTAGTGGCCGAAATGCTTTGAGTCTCAGTCACATTCATGCTGCTGCTGGATACTTCCAAAAACACAAGTATTCTTTGGGATATGTTTCATGTATGTTTTAGGAAGGGGAATTTAAAACATTAGGTTCTAAATACAAACTTTTGCCTGTGGAGTATTTAAATCATATTTTCTTTGTAATCCAGAAAGGTTATAAGAGGGAAGAAATTATGAATTATTATAAATTGCTTGTTAGAATCAATGACTATACTAAGTTCAATACAAAATAACTGACAAGAAACTAATATTAATTATACAATGTAATTAAAGGAACTGAGATTGGAAGAGTGTTTTGAAGGACTCTTTAATTGTAGGGGCCCTGGGGTAATTTTTGGAGAATTGTATACTTGGTGCCCTCCAACATAATTTACTTCAACTCCCCAAACAAAAACAGTCACAAGGCCATCTGGATTCTGAAGAAATGATACCCAGCTCACTCCCTTAGATATAAAAGAAAACGTTATTTAAAATGAATTAATAATGTTCCAAGTTGGGCTGGAGAGACCAGGTGTATCTTCAGCTGCATTTTTGTGGACTTAACAGAAAACAACATTATTGCTTACCTAATTTACTTCCTTCTTTGAATCTTGGGCTAGAAAGAATTCTGCTCGAGGTGTACTAACACAATCTAATCTCAATAATTAAAAAAAATAATAAACATACATATCAGGTGAGGATTATTTATAGGTTTCCTATACAAATAAAGTATTTTAGCCCCTGATTACTGAAACTTGACTGAAGAAGTGGGAAGATCTCATATTTAAATACTGAGATTTTAGATCTACCTTGTGATTGGCTAAAACTGTCAGAATGCTATTTTTGACCAATGGCTAAACAGTTTGACAAGTTGGTTATTTAACAAAAATGATACCCTTTTTGCTTCCTTCTTAGGATGTAACTAGTTGACCTGGATGCCGGTATAACCCCTAGGACACATCCTGGATCTATTCTAGTTTGGTTTAGCCCAGCCTGCTTCCGGAAGAGGAGCCAAAAGACTAGTCTTAAAACTGGCTAGCACAAAGCCAAGAGAGAAACACATATGCAGTCTGTGACTTTCCATTTCTAGCTTCATAGTGGATTTTTTTTCATGTATCAAGAATGAGATTTTTTTTTTACCTCAGTCACAAGTGTTTTACATATATGTGTAAAACTTTGCTCAAATAATTTTTCCCCAAGCTCTTTGGACTCTATCTCGTCTGTAAAATGGAAATGGGGGGGGGGGGAGAGTAAAGATAGGACCACACGATATAAATTTCACATGTGAAGTGGCTAGCTAACTAAATACCCATAAAGCTACATCAGGAGCATTGCAAAGAAACCAGGTCTTCCTCTTGCTCCAAAACAGACATATAGCCCAAAAGACCTAGGGAAGCTCGTGAGGGACAAAATTATTGTGGTGTCAGGAAAGCACTGAAACACCCTTCAGAATCATCCACTTTCAGCAAATCGAAACAAGTTTCCTTGGCCTTCCCTTTTCTTAAATAAACGAAATTTCAAACTAAATATAAAGCATTTCAGAGGCCACAATTATTTTAGACACTGGATTCCTTAGTATGACTTTATAAAGAATTTTCCAGAAAGGCCAACTTTGGGCTGGCAGGAGTCGGGGATGGTGGTGTATCCAGAAGTAGCTGAAAAGATCTCAGGTTAGTTGCATTCGTAAGGGTGTTTATATATAATTTTCGAGGTATATTTATTTGACTTTTCAATTCTTTCGTTCAGACTCGCCTCAGAAAAATTTTAAGGACGAAACTGTAAATGGAAAAACTTGAAAATTATATATAGACCCTGTGTTAGTTATCACAGGTTGGTTTGTAAAGTGTTGTTTGGAAAAGGAATTCTATTAGTGAAAACTGACAGAACTCAGAAACAATACGTTTTGCGGCTTGAACCTAAAAAAAAAAGATAGAAACTGTCCTTGGAGTCCAGGTGCTGAAAGTTGCTTTCCCGGAACTAAAACAATAACTACATGTGTGCACTTCATGCACAGAATGTGAATGCTCAAGAATGAGAGAAAGAAACTACATTTATAACCAGTAGGAGCAAGTGGGAGTGTGTAGGGACTCATTTTTTCCAATCAAATTGTCCAGAATTCAAGGCTGCGTAAGGTTGAATAACAAACCAATTTATTCGAGGCGCGGGACTTTTGAATGTTACTCTACCTCAGCGGTTCTCATAACTTTTTGGCCCTTTTACTACTTTAGACATTGCAGACCTCAAGCAAATTTTATTTAAAAAGTTTCCTTCCCATCTACTGACATGGCCATAGAAAACGAAAACGTGACAAACAGGACAGTGCGGAGTTGACCTCAGGGATGCCCTTGAGTCAGCCCTCGGGAGACTCCCAGGGGTCTGCAGACCACGCTTTGAGAACCGATTTAAGCCAATCAGCACTAATCTATTTCAGTAACTAAGACTTGTCATTTAAACAAACAACTTTTTTTTTTTTGAAGTTTTATTGAGTTCCTGTTTATAGGGAGGCTGCATCAGCTGAAGGTTGGGATCAGCCTGGCAAGTCTCCCCGGGCTTTACAATTGGTCCGGCACCATGGCGCCGCAGGATATCCGGTACAACTAAATAATAAGAAACAGCAAGAGCTGTTCCATTAAGACCATGCAAGTATTAGAATTGATCAGGAATAGGAACAAAGATGAGGAGGTACTGAAGATATCGTTTCCCCCACTTTCTCTACAGGTAAAATGCCAAGGCCGATTTCATAAGCCAACCCTCCTTTCCCTTCCCCCTCCCCAAACCATTGTGCAAAACGCTTAATTAAGGTTGCAGGGCCCCGAAACATACGTATTGAGCTCTTTTCACTGAGGTCTATGGGTGGCTCTGAAAAGAGCCTTTGAGGTGTTGGAAGTTCCCGCGGAGACCTACTTCTTTTTTGGCGCCGCCTTCTTGGGCTTGGCTGTTTTGGGTTTGGTCACCTTTGCCTTCGCTGCCTTGGGCTTCACGGCTTTAGCCTTCGCAGGGCTTTTCGCCGCCTTCTTGGGTTTAGCAGCTTTAGCTTTCTTCGGGCTCTTGGCTGTCTTTTTGGCCCCCGCCGCTGCCGTTGGTTTCTTAGCTTTCTTGGGGGTCTTCTTTAAGGTCTTCTTCGTGGCCGCCCCCGTGGTCTTTTTGGCTTTCTTAGCAGCCCCTGCTGACTTCTTCGCCTTGCCGGAGGCCGATTTCTTAGCCTTGCCTTTGCCTTCCCCCGCAGGAGTCTTCTTGTTGAGCTTGAAGGAGCCCGAAGCGCCGGTCCCCTTGGTCTGCACTAGGGTGCCTTTGTTCACCAGGCTTTTGAGCCCCAGCTTGATGCGGCTGTTGTTCTTCTCCACATCGTAGCCGGCGGCCGCCAGCGCCTTCTTGAGGGCAGCCAGGGACACGCCACTGCGCTCATTGGAGGCGGCCACGGCCTTGGTGATCAGCTCAGACACCGGGGGCCCAGATGCCTTTCGCCGCGCTCCTGCAGAACCCGTCGGCTTCTTAGCCTTCTTCTTCACAGGTGTCTTCTCTGCTGGAGCTGGAGTAGCCGGAGCGGCAGGAGCAGTCTCAGACATAGTAGCAAACCTAGATAATTACAGTAAAAAATGCTGTAGAACCCACAGTGTCAATATAGCAGTGCTAGCAGGGCCGGGGGTATATATAGAGAGGAGCTGCTTTGTGATTGGTGCGCTGCCCAGCTCGCCTCCCTGGCAGGGACAGTGTCTCAGCTCTGAAGAGGAGTTGTGTTTGTTACACTTCAAAAAAGGGGAAAATTATAAAAATTCCCTGTATGGAATCACGCGGTTTCAATCGGAAAATAAGTGGAGACGTCTCAGGCTTCAGGTCCCTCTTCTTTTTTCTCTGTAGTCTCAAATATTACACCAGCAGCCTTTCCAAACACACGTAACTCTGAGCAAAATTCAGGTGAAATCGAGTCAACTTCTTGTTTTTTCTCTAAAATACAAATTCGTCCCTTTACTCCTGAAAGTTCTTTCTCCCTGGGATTGTTCATCATATACTTGGCTTCTCATTTGCACAAAAAACAAGTTATTTTTATCATCATTTACACAAAAATTCCGTTTCTCCGCGGGGGAAGTAACACAGGCTCTCCCACGATTTCTGTAAATGGAATAGTGGGAATTGGCGACTGGGGCAACGATTTGATTCTGTAGTCATTACACGAAGTTATTTTGGGATATAAGGAGAAAATCACAATTTAGGGGGAAGGGGTCTAGTGGGACATGGGGATCCGGGTGTAAAATTTGGTTCAGGAAGTTAAATACTTTAGCAAAATCTTTGGTTTCTTGGATGGGGGCGGGGCTGCTACTTCTTTAGAGTAAAGAGAGCAAACATTATTTTCTGGTCCAGAATTTCCTTTCACCAATTCCCGGGGTAGAAGATTCTGCCTTTCTTTATTAGGAGAAAGCTAAGACAAAAGTAGATTTTTGTGTTTTTTTTTGTTTTTTTCTTTTTCATGGGTATCAGAAGGTGATAAATTCCTGGGAACACTTTGACCTCTACAGTAGACTGAATTTACAAAGATATTACTAAGCTATTAAAATGTTCCTTGGTTTTGGGGAAAAGGAGAATATATGGGTAGAGAGAGGTAGAAGCTAAAATACTAATGAAAGTGAATTATGTATTGTTTTTGATGGTAAGAACATCCTGATTTACCTTTATTCTCTCATATTTATTGTTTATAAATATTGGAAGACTGGAAAACATGATACTATATGATATTAAACTATGATTTTTATGGACACAAATACTGTAAATGATTGATGACTAGAAATGAAAAATACAAATCACTAATTATAAATTTTAAAGTAAATTCAATTATGGAAATATGAAATCATCTCCTATTTGTCATAGAGTTGCTTCTTATTGTTTCTAAGACCTTATTACCTTTATTATCACTAAAACTCCTTTGGCATAAATACTTCACAACCTCACTCCAACCTACTTTTCCTTCCTTATTAAGTAGTACTCTTTTTTTGTGAACTATACACTCCAACAAAACTACTCCTTTGTAGGTTCCTCCTAACAAAACATTTATCTCTATTTTTTTTTTATGTCTGGAAAGTATTCCTCTCTTCTGAGGATTTTTAACATTCTTCAAAACATAATTAAAATATTGCCACTTATATGAAGTCTAGGAGGGTTCTGAGACCCAGTCTTCTGATATTAACTTCCTCCAACTTACCTTACCTTTATTTTGTATATATTTGTATGCAATTTCCAGTAAGAGGATGTAAACTCAGAAGTACCAGCTCTTGGATTTTTCTCTTTGTATCCACACTACCTAGCACAGTGACTATTACATACTATTACACATTACATTAGGCACTTAATGAATAGTTATTGATGGGCTAATTGGATCTTGATATTTTTTTCAAACAAAACAGTTTGCCAATTCAACAAACATCTTTTGTTGGAAAAATTTTGCAATGTGGTGAGAATATATGAATAATTCTTTCACATATTTTGAAAGGACTGCTGCCTGAAATTACACAGAACTCACTCCATATATATATGTATTTTTCAAAATAATTAAAATTATTCAATTTCAATTCAAGATAAATAATTCATGTTAAACAGCCAGGAAAATACTATGAATGTCAAGTCCCTGGAGCTCTTTCCCTAGAACTGTATATATGTGTGTATGTGCAAATATAAAACCTATATATATATATATACAAACATAATATAACACCTGGCTTTTAAGATGATTGATAAATGTCCTCTTTTGAGGGGAATATCACTCTATGAACAACTTCATTGACGTGAAACTACACGAATCCTGATTGGGGAATATAAGTTTCGATTCATTAATTTAATAATGGTATAAGTATTTTTTAGATATAGATTACAACCTCTATGTACTTTGTGTGTTTTTTTATTTTTGCAAAGCAATGGGGTTAAGTGACATACCCAAGGTCACACAGCTGAACAGATATGAACTCAAGTCGTCCTAACTCCAGGGCCAGTGCTCTATTCACTGGGCCACCTAGTTGCCCCCTATGTCTTTTTTCAAATGTAATTCCATCCTGCTTTTCCTCTTGTTCAATTCTGGGACCAGTTCCCCATTTGTCATTAGTATTTAAACAAAATATATGCATGAATAGACCAGTCTTGTGATTCCTTTTAACTATATAACGAGGCCAGACTAGTCTAGGCTAGACTTTCTTTAACCACTTGGTTTTTTTCTCCTTGTGGATAATTAGTCAAAACACCCTTGAAATGATTATAAAGGCATTGCATTGTTCTAGACTTGATACAGTTTGTACATTGTCTTCTAAAAACATAAGTATCAAAGGGAATTCACTATCTAGAAAGAATATACCATCTATTTATTCTCTTAACTGGGCATTCTTCATCATTTGAGTAAAAAACCTTTGATAAGCTCCATATGTATGTCAATGGTATCACCATTCTTACAGTGATCCAGATTTTCTACCTCAAAATTATCTTCAATTTATCAATTTTCCACACTCCCATATATTTACTTAATATTTTTCCAAGTCTTATATATATTATCTCTGTAATATTTTTTTCATGTTTTTTCTTCTCTCTATACATATAACCACCATCTGAGTTCATATCCTTATTATCTGTTGCCTCCTAATTGTTCACCTTCCCTCTAGATTCTCCCCACTCAGACTTCATGTAGCTGGCAAAGTGATACACCTAATTCATAAATTTGATTATAACATTTCCCTACTCAAAAAGTTCCAGTGACTCCCTGTTACCTCTAGGACATAACACAAATTTCCTTGTTTGCCAAAGTACACCACAATTCAACTCCAGGTTTATTACACATCACCTGTATTTTAAGCCTTCTTTCAATTTTTCATTCAATACCCCATCCCCATGTCTTTGTCTAGCCTTACCCTCCCTCTGGCTCCAATGTCCATCCTTTTTACCTCTGCCTCTTCCAGTCTTTAATTTCTTTCAAAGTTCAGCTCAGTGCTATGTCTTCAGGGGGCCTTTCTAAAACCTCTTCCTTCCCCTTTGCTCAAATTACTTTTGTATTTGTTTCTATGTGCTAGTAAGATCATAAGTTTAGAGTTGAAGAGAATAGTATCCAGTCAAACTCAGCCATTTTATAGCTGAGGAAACTAAAACACAGGGGTATTAAAGTGACTTGTCCAGGTTCACCAAACTAGTGAAATGCCTAGGATTAAATTCAAATTCACATCTTCCTAACTCAGAATCTAGTTCCCTTTCCACTCATACTGCCTCCCCCAGAGGGGAGAAATGGTGTCATTCTATATTTATGTCCCTAGAGTTCAGCCCAGTGCCTGGTCCCTAGCAGAATTGTTACTTGCTTTACTTGTCTCCATGATTTTTACCTTTTTTAATATTAATAACCAAAGGATCTTGGAGCAACATTATCTTTAAACAGATCTTTATCTTTTTTTAATAGCAACATTTATTTAACAACACTATTCTTTTGGTGATGACATGTATAGATGTTTTTTGGAATATCACTCTCTGGAGATTTAAATTTTTGCATTATTCAAAGGGAAAAGGAAAAGTACAGAGTAAATATAAGATACTATGAAGAAAAGGTGGCACAAATGGAATCCCCAAAAGTGACAGAACAGATCATATAGCATCAAAAGATAAGCAATGGACAGCAGTCTTCGTGGTTCACCAGTTATTATACACTGTCAAGAGATATAATGAAAGGTTCAAGTAGGTGGGGCAGACTCTATGAAGGAAATTTACAGGAGGATATGGATAAGTGTTGAACAGGATGAGAAGGCAAAATGATTGAATTCTTAGCCACTAGTGTTAAGTACTCACATAAACTAGATCACAGATCTAACAAAGTAGAGATGTGATAATTAGAGATTATATAATGGATAATGCTGGTGGGCAAAAGTGTCTTACAAATACAAGATTTTACTTTGTTCTGTTTCTAAATTCCATAGAACTAACTTCATGTGTTTTTAAAAAATAAAATAGCCTTGTTTTTACTAATTCCTATAAGGTAACCATGAAAAGTTTCAAAATATAGCCTGCTATGATATAATCTTTTTCTTAAATTGTACTCTAATGACCTCAAGGGAGGATTTTTGTTTTTAAATAAACCTTATGTTGGTTAATAATAGTCATAATTGTAGGGGACTTTACTACAGAATTTCCGCCAAAGTTTTCCTTCCCCCCTAAATTGAAGGCTTTTACCAATGCAATGGGCAGCTAGGAGGCAAAGTGGATAAAGTGTCAAGGCCTAGCATCAGGAAGATTCATCTTCATGAATTCATATGTGGCCTTAGACATTACTAGTTGTGTGATCCTGGGCAAGTCACTTAACTCTGCTTTGTTTTCCACATTTGTAAAATAAATCAGAGAAATAAATGGCAAACATGGGGTGATAAAGAATCAAATTCAATGGAAAAATGACTGAATAACAAGAAATTAATGGAATTTATATTATCCTTGAGCAGGAAGTATAATTTCAGGTGACATTTGTTTATCTTGCTTTGCAACTCCTGAGGAACATAGTCCAAAAGACTACCATAAAGACAATTGTACCTTATATACCTATATCTGTATTCCTGTGTGTACCACACTGTTTATGATGGAGACAGAAAAATTACATGGTAAATACCACAATATCCTTCAAATCTACACCATTGTATACACACTGATCCTTTGTTATTTCAATGCGAAAGAATTCATAAACCATTAGATTCTAAAAAGTACTAGAAAACATGGTTTAGGTTTCAGAAACCAAAGAGATCAAATGGGAGAATCTATGGTGTGAAAAGTTGCATATAGTCAGATTTTTTTGATGCATTGATGTGGTTTGCTGATTTTTTTCCTCTTTTTTTCCTCCTTTGTTATATTCTTTAATATGAGGTGACTTATGTGATGTAAAAACAAAATGTTTTTAAAAATTCTTTAAAATACAGAAGAGATTTGAAATTCAGAAGAGGACAATGTTTGAACTGCCATGATAAAATGTGTTTTGAAAAAAGCTCTATATAACAGATTTATGGTTTCACGTGACATTTGCTCTGAATATGTGAAAATTTTCTTGTTTATAGATGACTTTCTAATTCATGATAAAAAAATTTAAATGTTGACTATGATGGAAAATTACCACATTTAACCTTACCACATTTAATAACAAAAATAGTAGAGGTGAAAGTGGGAGTCTATAGAAGGTCAGGTATGAGAGTCACCTTAGCCAAAATTATCACAAAAGCACTTACTGATAAAATTGGAATGATGAGAAATTGACACAAAGTGGAAGAAATCTGGTGGTACTTGATATGTACTTATTACTACTTATGACAGTAGAAATAGTAACATTCTAATATCTCAGTACCTGATATGTTATATGAAGAAGCAGAAATGGAATTTAAGAAAATAAATACTAGAAGAATAGCTGCATTTGAGGTGATAATTTAGAAAACAATGAGCTCAATTTTTAAGATACCTGGAAGAAGGGGAAGATACTGAATAACTGGGGGAAAAACCAAAGGTGTTATTATTACCACCATGGATGGTAATTTCTTATTTCTAAGAGAATGGTCTCTCATGCATCTAGAGTATACTCAATGAAAATATGAGAATGGAACAGGCAATCCTGCACAAACATTTTTCTCCATCAGGATACATCTCTGCTTCCATACAACCAACTCAGATTCATAGTGTACAAGATCCCATTTTTATTGATGGTTGATTGCAAAGGATTTCACTCAGTAAAGCAGATTTGCTGTTGTTCAGTCCTGTCTCATTCTTCATGATTCCATTTGGGCGTTCCTTGGCAAAAATAATGGAGTTGTTTGCCAATTCCTTCTTCAGCTCATTTTACAGATGAGGTCACAGACAAACAGGGTTAAGCAACTTAACCCAGGGCTACAGTTAGTAAATGTCTGAGGCTGGATTTGAATAGTTCTGATTCCAGACTTGGTGCTGTATTCTACTATACCACAGAGCTACCAAGCAGAGCAAAATGCGATCTCAAAGGCATTACTCTGGCAAAGTGTCACTCGTTTTTATGTTAACATCACAAAATTTCTAGATGGATGAAAATCATTGTATAAGGATTATTTATAGATGCTTGTGTAAAAGGGTAATCAGGAATAAATCAGGACAGATTAACAAAGATAAAGGATGAGGCCAGAGTTTCAAAATTTATCTTCTTGAATGATTCTCAAAGAGCTTACATTTTCATAATCCAAGTATTGTAGATCTGAGCTGCAGATAGAAATATGTCATCCTGATAAAATAAAATCTCATCTGGTGGCAGGATTCAATTGCTAAGTAAGTTGGCACCTATCTAGGAAACATAGTCCAGCTCTCAAAGAGTAGATTCTTCCTTTAAGTTCATTCAGTTATTTACTGCTTATGCTCCTGTCAAACGGGTTAAAATTAGTCATGAAATGTGTCCTACAAAAATCCAAATGGAAGAATATCCTATAGAAAATAAAATCGTTTAGATGGTTCCATTGGTGAACAATGATGTGCTGACTACATCAAGGCCTAGAAATTCCAGTGGACCTCCTCAGGGAAATAAATAATCGCTCAAAAGTGAATATCCAAACACTCATTGAGTTTTTTAAAAGTTATTTTACTAGACAATGAAATGAACCTAGAATTGGAGAAGAAGAAAGGGATGGGGGAAGATATCATATATGCATAACTGTGATTATGTGTTACTATTCTGCTTCCTGAATCAAAAGTCTATCTTTTTTCCCAACCAATATACTCCCTGTGCTATATAGTTGTGAATTATAGAATACAGCAGTTATTGAAAGTTCAAGATTATCAGTGACTCACAATGCAATGGAGAGGAGTATATAGGACATAAATGGTCTGCACTATATTTGCAGTGATGTGTTGGACATGAATGTGGAGTATAATCATAAGAATTACATAAACTATCATCAAAGACATGTCTGGTAAAAAGGAATGAAAATAAGAAGAAATGAAAGATGGCTTGTTAGACTGTAGCAGCAGTACCCACGTATCTAGAGAAAAACTTCTAGCATACTGCACAAAGCTTCTGTGATAATAAGAAAAATACAGGTTGTAAAGGTCTATTAGAAACATCACAATGATGAAATGATATCCAATAAAGTATACATTTCCAATTTAGGCAGTTGTATGTATCTGAATACAATTTATTATTGTTATTTTTTGACAATAAAGGAAAATATTTAAATTCAAGAAAAAATAATGAAACTCAAAAACAAAAAGGTTTAAGTAGGAATATCTATTTTTGGTTGATCAATTAGCACATATTTAGATGTCCTAAAATGATTATAAGAGAATATTTATTTATATAAAACAAGAAAATTCACTAGCCAAAGAAGAAGCTCACTGGACATCACAAAATCATCCACTGGAATAATTTTTTATGCAAATACTAATAGATTATCATAAGAATTTTAGATTGCTATTTTTAATTGTTTCAACTAAAGGGATTAAAACAACATAGCCACATGCTATCAAGACTTTAGCTTGAGTATGATAATAATGTTGATGATGATAAGCATTTATATAGTATTTTAAAGTTTGTAAAGTACTTATACACATTATCTTATCTTATTCTCATGACAACACTAGGAGGTAGGTGCTCTTATTAAGCCATTTTATTGATGAGGAAGGTGCTCTTATTAACCCATTTTATTGATGAGGAAACTTAAGCAGCCAGAGGTTTAGTTCAGGCCATATAGCCAATAAGTTTCTAAAGTTGATTTGACATTGCTTTATATTGGTTTAGTAACATCCAGAAACTAAACCATCAATGGATTCTTCTAATTTTGAAGTGTGTTCCTATTCAAAAAATTGGGAACAATTGATTCTGTCAATATACCATGTCTGGATTTAAGAGTCCTCTCAATATCTTGGCATTCTAATAGTTTTGGGTCAAAATGTTCCATTTTCTATCAGAGAGAGAAACAAAATGACCTATATTAGTTCTTCTTGCATTTTATGAGAACATCTTTTACTATAGTTATCTATATATATATGCTAATATCCTAAAAGATTTCTTGAAAGATAAATTAATTAACTTTGTACAGTTCTGTGAATTTCAAATAAAAGCATAATATATAGAAATAAATTTACTGGAGGTTGTTTGCTATTGTCATGAAAGATGTCTAGCCTATGGTCTAAATGGAAGAGCAATTTCCCTGTAGATGGTAAAGATCTAGATGTTTGTGTTTGTAGATTGACATAGTACTGATTGCATTTAATTATACAATATCAAATAGCTTCCATAATGAGGAAATTCTATTGAACAATTAGAATAGGAAAAACCAAGTGGATGAACAATGTCTCTTGTTTATAATTAGAATTGAAAGTTTCAACAGAAAAATGTTTTGGGCAAAAACCACAAATAGGCAATGAATTTGATGCAGAATTGAACTGGACAAAGAACACAGAACAAATTGAATTTGGGGATTTTCAGGTATCTGTTCCCTGAGGTCCCCAAACTTCTTTAGATGATGCTTATAAGACTACCAATCACAATGTAGCTAATTTATTGAGTCAAAACTGTATTTGATACAAAGATCAATAAAGAAACATGATGGGTATACTAAATAGGCTAAACATATTACCAATGATTCTTTAAATGAAATAATTGTAATAGAAATATCTGGATGATATATACTAAGAAGGTATTTGAACCTTACACTTAGCCAGAAGGAGAATTGGTTAACATGAATAAGTTACACTGATTTTAAATTTTAATGTCTATTTGAATCAGCTTCCTTTACTCTGACTTCCTGACAATACACTTTCTTACCCTTTTATTGGAGAGAACTTCATCTCATATTTTACTGAAAAAAAAAAGGAAGTCTTTTGCTGAGATCTTTTTCTAATTATGTGCAAAGATAGTGTTCAACATTTACCTTTAAAAAAATTTTTTTTTTTAGGTTTTTGTAAGGTGATGGGGTTAAGTGGCTTGCCCAAGGCCACACAGCTAGGTAATAAGTGTCTGAGGTTTAATCTGAACTCAGGTACTCCTGACTCCAGGGCTGGTGCTCTATCCATTACGTCACCTAGCTGGCCCCAACATTTATCTTCTTAAATTTTTAAAAAAAATTTATTTATTTAAGGCAACAGGGCTAAGTTACTTAGCCAAGGTTGCACAGCTAGGCAATTATTAAATGTCTGAGGTAGAATTTGAACTCAGATTCTCCTGACTCCATGTACTACACCACCCAGCTATCCCTAATATTCATCTTTTTGTAAGTTTTTGACTTCCATATTTTTTTACCTGCTCCCCATCACAGTGAATCAAATAATGTTTCTTAATCCTTATTTTGATTGACTCTCTTATTTCAAACTGAATGTCCTATAGGGATTTCAAATTCAACATGCCCCAAATGGAATTTTTTATTCATTCCTCTCATGCCCATCTAACTTTTTCATAAACCCCTTATTTCTGAACAGGGCACCATCAATCTTCTAGCTACCCAGGATAGAAATATAAGAATCAATTTTAAAATTTTATTCTCCCTTACACATATTATTTGCCATTTCCTGAAGATATTACTTCCATATTTTTTCTCTTTTTAGTCACATGACTACTAGGCTAGCACAGGTTCTCATTACCTTTTGCAGGTGTTATTGCAACATTCTACTAGTTGTCTTTCCAGTCTCCCCCATTCCAGTTGATCTTCAAAGCTGCACAAGCATTACTACCAAAGCATAGGTCTATATCACTCACTGAACTACCTCTATTGTTTCCTTCCATTGGATCTCTGGAACTGGAATTTTTGTTTTTTTGGCAAGGCAATAGGGTTGTGACTTGCCCAAGGTCACACAGCTAAGTAAGAATTAAGTGTCTGAGGACTTATTTGAACTCAGTCCTCCACTGGGCTTCTGGACAGGAAAACCAGTTAAACTTAATATCTGTATGATCTTAGACAAGTCATCGAACCTTTAATTCAATTGTCTCTTCTATAAAATGGGAATAATAATAAGGGCTACCCTGAAGGGTGGATGTCAGGATCAAATGAAATAATTTTTTAAAGGCATTTAACACAGTGCTTGACACAAGGTCCCTGTTCTAGAAATGCTTGTTCCCCCTTTTTTTCTAATTTATGCATTTAAAAATATTTTGATAAAAGGTTCATGATTTTTAGGAGAGTGCCAAAAGGATGTGACATTGTTCAACCAAATGGGTCTTGCTTTTCAAGTGTGAGAATCTGTGCTTAAGACAAGCATCTTAGCACAATTCTGTGAATTCCCCTAAGTTAGTTCTCCAGTCTGATTTTTGTGTATAATTAAAAATGTACATGTTGTCTCAACAGAATGTAAGCTCCTTTATTACAGGGATATTTAGGTTTTGCTTTTGTGTTTCCAGAGCCTCCCACAGTGCTGGTTATACAGTACCCACTTAAATATTTGATTGTTTTGATCAGAGTGGGAAATAGTATATTTCAGCTAAATTGTACAAGTTTATTTTTTACATGTTTTTAAGAGAATTTGGCAAACATTATTAAATACTATGAGCAGAACAGCATAGTTGGAGGTACACAAAAATTTCATATGTAATTTACATAAAAAATATGATTCCTGCCTGAAATGACTTTGCAACCTAGTATACCTCCTAACCGTTCTGTCATAGCTCCCTTCCTTGCAGCAAAGAACACGAGTAAAACCAAATCATAATGCAACCACTTCTTACAGCACAGAACTGAGAAAGTTTATGCATTGTTCTTGATATGAATATTTTAAATTATGGTTTTTTGTTTTGTTCTTAATCACATTCGACTTAGCTTGGAAAACCTGAAAAAACAAGATATTTTCGATTTAATGCAAGTAGTCTAATAAATATTCAGCATTTCTCTGAGTTAAGCAAAAATGAGGATTGGAATGTTGTACCAATCAACAGCTTCTTTTGGCAAAAAGCAGTCGGAAAGGGAGAAATACGAAATATGGTGCTCAAATTCTATTGGTCACGTTTTCCTATACTTCGTCTAAGGGGACTAATACTAGGTAGCAAAGGGCGGAGACTTCGGCAGTTTTTCCCTCCCTCCTGCTCCACTTCCCCCCACCCCCGGCCATCCCTTTCAGTTTTCAAATAGGTCCGCATAGGATAATATAAAGCTCTCTTGCCGGATTGAGAGCTCATTTCTCGAGCTTTGCTTTATTGCTCTTTTGCCATGTCTGGGCGCGGTAAAGGAGGCAAAGGTTTGGGCAAGGGTGGTGCCAAGAGGCACAGGAAGGTGCTGCGGGATAACATCCAGGGCATCACCAAGCCCGCCATCCGCCGTCTGGCCCGCCGCGGCGGCGTGAAGCGTATCTCGGGGCTCATCTACGAAGAGACCCGCGGAGTGCTCAAGGTCTTCTTGGAGAACGTGATCCGCGACGCCGTCACCTACACCGAGCACGCCAAGAGGAAGACGGTCACGGCCATGGACGTGGTGTACGCGCTCAAACGCCAGGGCCGCACGCTCTACGGCTTCGGTGGTTGAGTGGGCGGCTGGCCGTTGAAACACTCCCCTTCCCTGTTCCCCCACCCCTTCCCTGCCCCAGATCTTTTCCTAAGGCTCTTTTAAGGGCCACCACTTTTTCTTATAAAGAGCTGTTTTACTAAGTTTCCAAGATTTTCAGTTTTCTCGAAAGACTTACAAGTTGGGAAGTCTAGTAAATGTAGCTTAACCTTCGGTGAGTAATCTCGGGTCAAAAAGTACAAAAGGGGGCGGTTAGGTGGCACAGTGGAGAGAGCACCGGCCTTGGGACCGGCCTTAGACACTTAACTGTTGCATAGGGCAAGCCACTTAGCTCATTACCTTGAAAAAAAAAACAAACTAGTTACTTTGGGGTGGAAGTCCGTTGATTCCTAAAGAGCATTGGGATGGAGAGTGGTACATGAGGAAATTTTAAATTTTTGGCAAGGAGTTGTTCTACTGAAGTAGAATGAAATTTTTTTGACTGAGTTTTTCTTATTTAAGGTTTCTTAGTCTAGGGTGCTGCTAGGTGGCGTAGTGGAGGACCTGAGTTCAAATGCTTCCGCAATAGTGTTCCATGGCATATACCAGTTTGTTAGGCCATTCCCCAATTGAAGGGCATTCACTTAATTTCCAATTCTTTGCTACCACAAGCGGGGCTGCTATGAATATTTTTGTAGAAGTGATGTTTTTACCCTTTTTCATCATCTCTTCAGGGTCTAGGACCCAGTAATGGTATTGCTGGATCAAGGGGTATGCACATTTTACAAAACACTTTAAAAATTTTTATTTAAGGCCGTTAAGAGTGACTTTGCACAAGGTCACAAAGCTAGGCAATTTTTAAGTGTCTGAGGTTGGATTTGAACTCAGGTCATCCTGACTTGGACCAGTGCTCTATTCACTACACCATCTAGTTTTGCCCTTATAAAACACTTTAGAGCAATTATCTCATTTAGTCCTCACAAGAACGATGAAAGTAAACACTATTATTTTTCTTAGTTTACTAATGGGGAAACAGGCTAAAAATAATTTGGCCAAGAAATTTTAACTCAAGACCTTCTTGACTACAAGGCTTAATATCCCATTGTGACACCCAACTATCTCTTTAAATTAATATTAAAAACAATTGTTTCTGGCAAAATTGTACTTGGAACAGAGTTAATATTTGTGACAAAATAAGAATAAGCATTGACAGCATCTTTGACAGCATCTAACTCATTTGCCTCAGCTTCCTCATCTGTAAAATAGGGATAATTGCACCTACTTGTCAGGATTGATAGGATAAAATGAGATAATTGTAAAGTGATTGTGTCTAGCATATAGCAAGTATTACATGCATTTTACTACTACCACTATCATCAAACATCCATCACTCCACCAACCTTGTACTCCTACCCCTACTACAACATTCCAGGGGTTTTACAAATACCATTTTATTTGATCCCTACAACAATTTTGTTCTTTCATTGAATTTTTGGTAGTAGGCATTGAAGAGTAGAAGTATGCCATGTATTTATAATAATTAAGGCTTGGTCCAGATGGAATCCCAATAGGTTAAAGTCTGGCACTTATTGAAAGGAGCATGTATAGTACTAAGATATTTCATTGTGATCTAGGTCTGACTAACTAAGGCCAAACCAGTAGTTTAGGTTCAGAATTTGAATATAATTAGACACTTATAGACCATACAGAATTAAAAAAAAAATTAACATGTAAAGTATATTCATTAAGGATCTAATATTGGGCTCCAGTTTCTATACACAACCCCCCCCCCCCATCTTGTCATTTCCATATGAAAATGTATCTGATCAGAAGGGTATTTTGGGTTATAAAATGGAACTGCATCCTCATGGGACTGGCTTTATGTGCCTAGAATTTCTCAGGTTAACAGTGCAACAAACAGGGGGCAGCAAGATGACTCAGTGGATAGAGCACTGGCCCTGGAATCAGGAGGACCTGAGTTCAAATTAGGCTTCAGACACTTAATTGCCATAGCTGTGTGACCTTGGATCAATCACGCTTTGCCATAAAATAAAATGCTGGGAACAAGACGAGATACTGGATTAATACTTATTGATTGGCTAACTGACAATAGTTTTGATGCCCAGATTGAAAGAGGCTTCCAGGTCTGTGTTTCTCACTGGCATGTCCCAGAATTTACAATATTCAAATTTCAGGCAGCAGAAAATTAGGCCTTCACATTGACTCAAAGTGAACCAAACCAGTCTTAATCACCAGACCAAGAGAGGAAGCAGTTACTTAGTGCTAATGGTGGCTTCCAACAGCCAATAGTTTAAAGAAAAAAACTGAAAAAGGAAGATGGTCATTGTTTGAGTACTGTTTTTTTTTTAATCTGTGTGTGTGAGAGGTAGAATTAATTAAACGGGGAGTTCTACATATGGATTTTTGAAATATAATAAATTATTAATTAAGAATAGAGAATAAAATATTAATAATTATAATAAAGGGTACTGAGCCAGTGATTTTATTGTTGTTCTTGCATGGAGAAATTCTTTCTATAAAAGCTAATCTTCACCTTCTCTGAAATAAATAGCTTGGAGAGTTTCCCAGAATGGATGGTGCAGTGTATGGAGCACTGGTCTCAGAGTCAGGAGGTTGGGAGTTCAAATCCAGCCTCAGACACTTTCCACTCACTGTTTGACCTTGGGCAAGTCACTTAACTCTGCCTCACATTCAGGGCCATCTTCAGTCATCCTGATTCATATCAGGCCATTGGACCCAGATGGCTCTGGAGGAGAAAGTGAGACTTAGCATAGCACTTCCTCACTCAAATTCAATTCATGTTTCTTGTCATGGCATCACCTCCCGGATGTCATGATCTCTTTTTCAAGATTGAAGGGCAAATAACAGAATGCTTGCTGAAAGGTTAGGTTTCTTGTATAGAGTAGTCAGGATTTGATAGGTCTACACTTTGGTACATATACATACATAATATGCATAGTATTTCTACATTCAAAATTTATAGTAGTAATAAAGAATAGTAGCAAAAGTGTGTATCTAGTGATACCATGACATACAAATATCCATTTTGAATTGCCTCTACATATTGCAAGGATCCACTCAAAAATTTTTTATCCAGGTTTTGGTTTCTCCTAGGAGTAAGAAAGGTTAACTTTCAAGTTATCTTGAGTCCCATTTCCATTTGGGAAGAACACTAAATATTTTGGGAAGTCACCTATCCACTGTGCCACTTATCTGGCTAAGACTTGTCATCTGGAATACAATTTTCTTTCTGAGGAGAGAAAAACTTTTTTTATCCTCATTCTCTGATCTACTTTTGATTTTATTTTTACTTTTATTTTATAATTTTCGGATTGGTTGGAAGGTTGAGACAAATTTTGAAGCAGATATGAGTATGGGAACTAAGTAAAATTTTTGTTTGCTAGTTCAATTTATAGAACTATGAATTTGACACTGAATATAATCTTCAAGGTCCTCACAAAATTTTTGGAATGTCTAAAAACTGTGAATCATAAACACTGAGGTAAAAGAAGAGGGAAACTACTGGAGCACCCTAAGTTGCCAAAGATCTATCTAGAATTATTATGGACTTGCTCAGTCATTTTCAATTGAGTCCGACTCTTTGTGAACCCATTTGAGGTTTTTCTTGACCAAGATACTGCAGGGATTTGCCATTTCATTTTCCAGGTCCATGATTTAAAATTTTTTAAAATTTATTTTTAAATTTTATTTAAAGCCATAGGGTTAAGTGACTTGCCCAAGGTCACAGAGCTAGGCAATTATTGTCAGAGACTGGATTTGAATCGAGATCCTCCTGACTCCAGGGCTGGTGCTCCATCCACTGCACCTTTGAGCTGCCCCCAGCTCCATTATTTTTTTCTTTTCTTTTCTTTTTTTCCCATTATTTTTAATAGATGAAGAAACTGAAGCAAGAAGAGTTGACTTGCTAGGATCACATAGCTAGTAAGTGTCAAATTTGAACTCAGGTCTTCCTGGTTCACCTATCTGCCCATATGGACAAATGTGTCCCAAAATAATTTTTAAAGCATCCACACCAGTTGACTTTGCTGTGATAAAAAATAATTAACGGGGGAAATACATAATGTCGTTTGACATAAAGAGTTTTTCATCAGTTTCATAACTTCCTTTTATCACCCTGATGAAATTATAGGGTGTGAGCAAGGGAATTGGATTTCAGCAATAATCAGCAATGTTTGTCCTTCATTTTCAAAGAAGACTACATCAGGGAGGTGATACCATCCAACTGAATTTGAGGGTGGAGTAGGGCTGTGCTAAGTCCCCAGCCTCATTTTCTCCTCCAGAGGCATCTGGGTCCAGTGTCCCAGATTTGAATCAAGGAGATTAGAGATGGCCCTGGATGTGAGGCAATCGGGGTTAAGTGACTTGCCCAAGGTCTCATTGCTAGAAAGTGTCTGCCATCAAATTTGGACTCAGGTCCTCCTAACTCGTAGGACAGTGCTCTGTCCACTGCACCACCTAGCTGCCTATGAAATGAGTGACTGCAAAGTCATCAGCTTGACTTTCTCCTCTGGAGTCAGGAGTCAGATATGGATCAAGACAAAAGAAATGAGGTATAAAGGGGTCCTTTGACCCCCCCCCCCAAAAAAAAAGCATTCTGGCAGTGGAAAACCCTTAGACTTTCTGGGTCAAACAGAAACAATTGCTATTCATATTCACTTTTAACCAGTCAGGACCCAAATAGTTGCTTAGAGAGCACAAAAAGCTTCTGATGATTGATTAACATAAATTTAGGAAGACTTTTGTTCAAAGAATCACTTCTCTCTGTTAATAAAGATGACTTGGTAAGCAATATGTTGGCTTCCCTCTTCATTTTTCCCCTTGAATTTTCTGCCAGTGTCTTCTCTCTTTTGGCAGCCCCCCCACCCCCAGCAACTGGTACCAAAGAAACACAGTGCCTTAGCAGCATGTATTTCCCAGAAAAGTTTTGAGAGGGGAATCTATGAATGTGATACCCAGTCACCTTTTGCCTTCCTTACTTTTTCATACATCCTTTACCACCACCCCTTGTCCCGCCCTCCATCCTCACACAAAGACATTTGTTAAATTTTGTCCTTTATCACTTTTTTTGGGGGGAGGGGGATGGCATTTGAACTCAGGTCCTCCTGACTACAGGGCTGGTAATTCCATCCACTGTGCAACCACAACCTAGCTGTAACCCCACCCCTTTATCACTTTCTAATATGTCTCCTATATGACCCTTTTCTTCCTCTAGCATTGCTGCCTCCCTGCTGCTGGACATCATCTTCATACTTGGATTATTGAAATAAAGCATGTGGTTATTCTATACCCTGCCTCAAGTCTTTGCCCACTCAGTTATCAGAATGTTCTTAAATACATATCTGTGTATTTCATTCTCCTTTTCAATAAACTGGGGTGGCTTCCTTTCAAGGATCAAAAATAAAATATTTGCATTCAAATTTCTCTATAATTCAGATCCTTCTGTCTTTCCAGTCTTCTTGCAATTTACTGTCCTCATTGTACTTTATGATCCATTGACACTAACTGCCTTGATATTTCTGAAACTTTGATACTCTTCACTGGACATTTTCACAGAACCCTCCTCTTCCTCATTGCTACCTCTTTACAGCTGAATCCCTCTTTTTGCAGAGTATTTCCCCATCCTTAATTTTAGTGGCTTCCCTCCATAATTGTTTTCAATTTACCCTGGATATATTGTATTTGTATATTATGGCCAATTCTTTTAGAGAGCAGAGGTGTCATTGTTGTTGTGCACAGTGTGCAGTATATAGTTGGTATTTAACAAATGTTTGTTGATTGTTTTCTTTTTCTGGGTACAAGTTATGTACTGGAAAGCTGAAAATGGATTTTCCTAGTTCAAGAGATGCAATCCCTGGAGTGATGGTTGAGGTATGAAAGAGACACATAGCAGAATCAAACTTATGTATCTCATGTGACCTGAGAATAGTTTGTGACTATGTTTATGACTCTGGAAACTCCTGTCTGAAAAGGAAGTATTTTGAATTCCCAAGATACCATGATCTGAGAATCTAGCATTCTCACCAGAAAAGTGAGATTTCCTCACCAATGCAAGCTTTGAGAGTTGTCTTATAAATATCTCTGACTCATAGACTTTCCTCAACAGTGTGGTGCTTCTTAGAGAAGAAAGAGTATGTTTAATGTGATAATCTCCCTAAAGCAGAAGACCTAAGCCACATTCTAAGAGAGTAAAAAGATCTAGAATGTAACACCTCTCCCACCCTTATTCTTTTTTTTTTGGGGGGGGGGTTGCAAGGCAAATGGGGTTAAGTGGCTTGCCCAAGGCCACACAGCCAGGTAATTATTAAGTGTCTGAGGCTGGATTTGAACGCAAGTACTCCTGACTCCAGGGCCGGTGCTTTATTGGCTGCGCCACCTAGCCGCCCCTCCCCCTTATTCTTTAAAGAATTTATAATTATATTAACATACTAACAAACCTGAAGTATAAAATTAAATAATTTTACAATATATAAATATTCCTTACTTAAAAAATAATCATAGTAATATTGTTATGTTGTGGAAAATGGCTGTAGTGAAAAATGACATGGCTCCAGGAAGGTCAGAGAAGTCTAATTTAGAACACAGAGAGGCAGCAGCAAGGCAGAAAATGACCAAAATAAAGATGTGGACACAGAGACTGCTTTAACAACATGTTCCATGGAGAAGATGATGGCAAATTAAAACTATGAGATCAGGGGTCAGATGATCTGGACCTTGTGAATTCTTCATGGGAATTGTTGGGAATTGTGCAGTTGGTACCATTCAAAATCAACAGTTTCACAAAGGGTCTTTACCTTTTTTTGGTTAATAGAATAAATATAATGAACAAAATGACTATTTTTATGTGTCCTGAGTTTGTTAATATATAATTTTGAATATGTTTTGTCTTGTGAAATTTCGAGAGAAAGGAACAAAAATCTTAATCTATGCCTTTATTTCATTTTTGATATTTTTGTGAGAGGAGAATCCATTATACTCAATTTGGGGGAAACTTCTAGAAATGGACCAGATTTAAGCTTTGGCTTAGACCAATAAATCAATCAGAAAGCATTAAATATTTATTATATAGGGATATAAATAAAAGGGGGGGGGAAAGCAAAAACAATTTATTAGAATTAACTTGAATATAAGTATAAATAAATACATCCAAGATATCTAAAGTAGATGGAAGAAAATCTTCCCCAGCAGGGTCATAAAAAGTTACCAGTAAAAGGTGATATTTGAGTTTAGTATTGGGATTCTAAGAGGCAGAGGGGATGAAGAACATCCTAGTTCTGGGACAACCAGTATAAATTCAAGGAAATAGAAGATGAGTGTCACTTTAGGAGCAGCAAACAAACCCAGCTTAGCTTACCCTTAGTACTCATAGAGAAAAGTAAAATGCAAGAAGACTAGAAAGTGACCATATTTTGTGTGAAGATCTTAATTCCCTCCCCCCCCCCCCCCCCATGCTTATATTGATTGTAGGGAAACACTGGAGTGTATTTTGAATGGGCTGGAGAGAGTGATGTTAGATAATGATATAGTCAGACCTATGCTTGCGGAAGGGAAGAAGCAATCTTTAAATAGCTTCTATATGCCAGGCACTACTAAATCCTTTACAAATATCTCATTTGATGCTCTCAATGATTCGGAGGTATTGTTAATGATTGCCTTTGAGGAAACTGAATTAGACTTGTCCAGGGTCCCACAACTAGTGTCAGAATCTGACTCAACTCAAGTTCTTTCCTAATTCCAGACCTGATGTATTATTGTGTTTCTTTGGCTGCCTCTAGGTTAAGTTTTGTATTTTTATCTTATCGGGACCAAAGGCATCAGCAGGATGTCTTAATTTGCTAATAGCCTAATTCTCTCCTCTAAAATGATTGAAGTCCAATTGGAAGACAAGAGTCAAGGCAAGGAATCTGGATTATTATAACCCACATCAATTCACAATCCCTTCAGGTGGGAGGCTCTGAATGATAATTACAGCACCAAAACCGACTCATATCTTCCTTAACTGGCATTATCTTCTGTTCTCTTATTTTCCTTTTAGCTATGGATTTGAAGTTCACTTCCAAGATATGAGGAAAAATCACTTAACTGAGTTTCAGTTTTTCTCATTTGTAAATTGATGATAATATACTTGCAGTATTACGTCATAGAATTGTTGTGAGGAACAAATGAAAGGAAGGTACCAAATTAGTGTTACCTTTTTACCTTGAAAGTGTCACCTTAAGTCTTCTGACATCTCTCCTTAGTCTTGCTCTTACCTACCCATCTCTTTTATCTGATTGCTATTATTAGGAACCCTCCCTTGATTAATGAGGTGGTCTACTTCTCTTTCCTCTGCATCTCTACTTTCTACCAATAAAATCTTGAATGATTTGAGAAATGCACAGGTCCATTCTTTTCTCATATAAATTGAGTTTAAGATTTTTTTCTTTGTAGAGAAAGGTGAGAAGTGTGGGTGGGATAAGACTAACAAAAATGCACTTAAGGAGTCAACAGGACAAACCTCTTACCTTCCCCTTCCCCAGTCCTCTACTGTCTCTATCTCATTCTCATAAATTTTCTGTCACTAGGCTCAAAGATGGTCAAATGAGTATGCTCTAGAATATTCCCATCAATTATAAAAATTACATAAGACTCTTTAATGGTTCAGTCCCCACCTTCCAAAATAACAGCATGAAAATTGGGGCTAGATACTCATCTCAATACAGACTTAGGAAAGATTACTATTAATGGTTTTAAAATCAAATCAACCATATTAATTAAAGTAAACATAATTGTTTAAATAAAATAGAAGCTGTAACTGGGTTAACAGCCAGTCTCTGTGATCTGGTAAAACAGTGAAAAGAAGAGCTGCTATTTGGAATTTCTCTCTTCAAGGCTACCAGTGGTCTGTTGCTATTCAGCTGGTATCTGCTCCAGTTCACTCCAATCATAAACTTGTTTTCAATTTTGCCTAATTGCCTATGTACTCTTCTATTTGAGTCTTACTTTCATCTCTCTCTCTCTCTCTCTCTCTCTCTCTCTCTGTTTCTCTAATAAAATGTAACAATTTCTCCTCCCAAGGAGCTCACATTCTAATAGGGGAAGTTCAACACTTGCATTCAAATACAGAGAAAAGATTCTTTCTTCAAACACTGCAAATCACAAAATAAACTGAGATCTTTCTCCTTAGAATGTCCTGAAATACAGATTCAAGATCCAGAGCCTCTAGTTTCCTAGATCTTTTTAAGATGCACCTATGAGACTGGTTTTGGGGTTCCTAACCCCCCTTTTTTAACTTCTTGGGTTATCTGATGAAATCTATGAATCCATTCTCAGGGTAATGGTTTAAATTTCAGTTAGAGGTTAATGAAAATAAAGAAGCATTTTTTTCCCCATTCAAGTTCACAGATCCTCTGAAATCTTTCAACAGATTACAGGCCACAGGTGTGGCCTTGATGAACATGTACTAAGTATATGAGAGATACAAAAATACATAAGACATCATTAAGAAATTTTTAATCTAGTAAGAAAGATGAGGAGCATACAAATAACTATACTATGTCATGTCTGTATAAGTAAAATACCAAGTGCTTTGAGATATTGGAGAAGGAAGGGAAGGATCACTTCCAATGTGTGGGCTTATTAGTGAATACTTCATGGAAAGAGGCCATGCCTGAGCTGCATCTTTAAGAATGACCTGACCCCAATTTCCCACCATGGAGGGGGGTGTGCCATTTTATTAAGATATCTTAATAAAAACCATTTTAATCACTCCAAAAAAAAGGCTCAAGTAAGTAAAAGGCTACTACAAATAGACCAGGAAAGGAAAAGGTAAAGCTGGGAAAGGTACAATCCTTTTTCTACCCAAGTTCCTTTTCTATCTGTCTACTCTCAATCTTGTTTTTTCATTGGGCCTTTGAACACACTATATTTTACCTAAAGATAAAAGAGTGAGTGTTGAAAGAAGGAAACTTTCATAGACTGTCCACTTGTAACAGGAGGACTTAATAATATAATACAGTGCTTTTGAATCTTTATGAGAAAGAGCCTCTTCATAGCCTTGGAAGATCAATGTTCTTATTTTAATATAATTTGGGTTGAGAGAAATCAAGTCAATGAGTATTTACGTTTTTATTCTATGTAGGACACTGAGAAAAAACTCATAACTCTTAAAATCTTTTGGTGATCCTTAACCCAATTCATATTTTCAAAGAGTACACATAATGTACTCTTAGGTAATGAAAATTTTCAGAAAACCAGGAAGCATTTACTAAGAGCTATGTTATAAATTATATTATATTACATTATATTATATTGATTATATTATCTATGATTATTTTACTTTGTTGTTCAGTTATTCTTCTTGACCCCCCCATGGACCATAGCAAACTAGTCCCTTCTATCCTCCATCATCTCTCAAAGTCTGCTTAAGTTCATGATCATTGTTTCCACAACACTATCTATTGCATTCTGTTTTCCCACTTTTCCCTTCAGTCTTTCACATCAGGTCTTTTCCAATGAGTCCCATCTTTTCATGGTGTTATCAAATTATTTAAACTTCAGTATTTGACCTTCCATTGAATAACCTGGATTAATTTAGGAATTAACTGATTTTAATCTCCTTGCTGTCCCAATGGACTTTAAAAAAATTTTATTTATGGCAATGGGGTTAAGTGACTTGCCCAAGGTCACATAGCTAGGCAATTATTAAGTATCTAAAGTCATATTTGAACTCAAGTCCTTTTGACTCCAGGGCCAGTGCACCATCTACTGTGCAACTTAACTGTCCCCACAAGGGATTTTCAAAGTCTTCTCCAGCACCACTGTTCAAAAGTTTAATTCTGTGAACTCAGTTTGCCTTATAGATCAACTTACAATGCTATTGGAAGAACCATAGCTTTGATCATATCGATTCTTTGTTGGCAAGGTAATGACTTGCAATTTTTAGTTAAGCTGTTCAGATTTGCCACAGCTTTCCTTCCGAGGAGCAAATGCCTTTTAATTTCATGCTGCAATCATTGTCTTCAGTGATCTTGAGCCCAAGAATAGAAAATCTTACAGTGTTTCCATCCCTTCTTCCTCTATTTGCCAGGACATGATGAGACAGTTACCAAGATCTTAGATTTTTTTTTTATGCTGTTTCAAGGCAGTTTAATATAGTCTCCTATTTCATCTTCATCCAGAGGCTTCTTAAATCCTCTTCACTTTCTGCCATAAGAGGTTTATCATCTGCATATCTGAAATTGCTAATATTTCTCCCAGCAACCTTAAATCCAACTTTTGATTTGTTCAACCTAGCATTTTTTTTAACATTATGTACTCTGAATGTAAATTAAATAAGTTATATGACTAAATAAACAGTCCTTATATTCCTTTTCCAGGTTTAAAATAAATTATTCTGTGTTCAGTTCTATTGTTTCTTGGACCAAATACAGTTTCCCCAGGAGACAAGGTGATCTAGTACACCCATCTCTTTGAGGGTTTGCCATATGTTGTTATCCACACAAAGATTTTAATGTAGTCTATATGAAGCAGAAGTAGATGCTTCTCTGGAAGTCCCTTCCTCTTTCCATTATCTGACAAATGTTGACAATTTGTTCTCTAAGTCCTCTACCTCCTTCAAAAACCAACCTGCTCCTAATTCTTAGTTCACATATTGTGGAAACCTAGCTTTCAGAATCTTAAATATAACCTTTCTGGCATATGAAATGAAAGCACTGTTCATTCCTTTAGGATGGGACATACATTGAATTTTTCCACTCTAGTGACCATTATTAATTTTCCAAATTTGCTGGCATATTAAATATAGTACTTTAATTTTTATTGTTTTTTTGAGGGATTTTTTGAGTATAGCACTTTTAACAGGGTCATCTTTTAGGGTTTTAAATAGTTCTGCTGGAATTCTATCACCTCCACTATATTAGCAATTCTTCCTAAGGCCCATGACTTTATTCTCCAGTATATCTGGCTCTAGACCAGGAATCATCAGGGTTATTGGTGATGTTAAGATCTTTCTTATATAGTTCTTTTGTGTATTCTTGCCTCCTCTCAATCTCTTCTGCTGAATTATGTGAAAAATTCCCTTAATTATCTCTAATTTTCTTGAGATCTCATCTTTCTCATTCTATTATCCCCCCCCCCCCTTTTTGCATTGCAACAGACTTGACACTCCTTGTTTTTCCCTGGAATTCTGAATTCAGTTGGGTGTCTACCCTTTCCCCTTGCCATCTTTCCTCAGCTATTTGCAAAGCCTCATCAGACAGTCATTTTCTTTAGAATAGTTTTGGATGTTGCCCCCTATTCAACAGTTCAAACCTCTATCCACAGTTCAGACAATCTACCAGACATAATCCTTTAACTCTATTATCACTTCAATTTCACATTCATAAAGGATGTTATTTAGGTAATGCCTATATGTCTGATGGTTTAATTCTTAATTTTGCAATAAGCAATTCATGATTAGAACCACAGTCAACTCCAGGTTTAGTTTTAATAGATTTTATAGAACTTTTCCACTTTTGATTACAAAGTATATAATCAATTTGATTTCCATATTGGTCATTTGGTGATATCCATCTGGAGAATTGCCTTTTAGTTTTTAAAAAAAAGAATATTATGACCAGTGAGTTTCTCAGGGGCATTTGGAATTTCATCTCTAGTTGTGAAAGGAAAAGACTTGGCTCTTCCCCCCACCCCAAAGCAATGGGGTTAAAGTGGCTTGCCCAAGTCCATACAGCTAGGTAATTATTAAGTGTCTGAGGGCAGATTTGAACTCAGGCAGTGCTGACTCCCGGGCCGGTGCTCTATCCACTTTTCCACTTAGCCACCCCAACTTGGCTCTTGTTAAAGGAAATTCAGCTATCAGTCAGCAGGTAGGGTGGGATGATAGGGCTGGGAGACTTACTACCACAAAGAAATTCACTTAATTGCTCCTTGGTATACCCGATCATCATCCTCAGTTCCCATCAATTTTTTTTTATTTTTGCAAGGCAATGGGGTTAAGTGACTTGCCCAAGGACATACAATTAGGTACTCGTTAAGTGTCTGAGACTGGATTTGAACTCAGATCCTTCTGACTCTAGGGCCAGTGCTCTCTCTACTGGCCAACTAGCTGTCTTTATCACTGTTCTCCAAAGCAAAGAATTAAAAGTTTGTATATTGAGAGACTTCCTTCCATTCCCCAAATGCTTTAAAAACTGACTTCAAAATTCAAATAGTCCAGTGAGGGACTGAGGATAATACCTAGATTTTGGGATTAGGATACTAGAAGGATGATTATTGGTATCTTCCACAGCAATAGAATAATTAGGAAGAGGGGGAGGCTTAGGGGGAAAGATAATGTTTTGTTTTGGACAAGTTGAGTTTAAGATGTCTATAAAAATATCTAGTTTATCTAATAGGCTGAAATGTGAGCCTAGATGTTAGGAGTATGGAATGATTTTCATAAAGCCAGATCTAACAATATCAGTCCCCTGCTAAATAAACAATTTGGCCTCTTTTCTTACCTTTCCAGCCTTGTACTTGAACATCCTCTACTCTATTTGTATGACTTTCTTACCCATGCTCTCAGATAACACTTTATCTTCAAAAGCTGTGTCTTTTTTATTTTTTAGGCAGTGGGGTTAAGTGACTTGCCCAAGGTCACACAATTAGGAATTATTAAATATCTGAGGTCTGATTTGAACTCAATTCCTCCTGACTCCAGAACTGGTACTCTATTCACTGTGCCACCTAGCTTCCCTAAAGCTGTGTCTTTTCAATGACTGAAGACAGGCATACAATTTCCCTCCTTTATCTCTGAGATTACCTCCAATTTACCACATTATCTAAATATTCTTAGACATTTATATCTTGTTTTCCTCATCAGAATGTGAATTCTTGAGCACAGTTAAAAGAGGTAGTCAAAGCAAAGAGATTGCTCCCCATCCTTGTGGAAGGAGAACCCAGAATGTCTTCTCCTGGTAACCACTCCCACAGCAGTTCCATCATTTTAGGTGATCTGGTCAAGTGCAAAGCACAGTCATTTTTAAAAGACCCAAAGTGTGCTTTGGAGAGGAAAGAAACATGAAATTCGAGCTTCGAGTTCCACCTAGTGGCCAATTTCCACCCCATACTTTTCCATCTGTGTCTATGCAAGAGAAATTCTGTAAAGATGCAGAATTAGTACTAATGTTTTCAAAATATTTTTGTTCTTATCACATAATAACAGTCAACACTCATATATTATTTTATAATACCAAGTATTATTTAATTTCATTATTTTACATATTTTTTTCTGTATTATCACCTAATCAGAAAGGCATTCATTGGTGCTTTGGTATGTATTGACAGACACTAAGTGCTGAAGATACAAATGCTTTCCAAGAGCTGAGAATTTTGTGGTGTTTCTGCAGTGGTTTTTCAATCCAAGTTTAAGTCAACCACCATTTATTTAGTGCTAGACTCTGTGCTAATCGATAGGAACTACAAATGAAGGAAAGAGAAAAGTCCCTGTCCTTAAGAAATTCCCAGTCTAATTAGGGGAAATAATATGCAGACACTTATGCACAAATGGGATTTATGCAAAGGTAAACTGAAGGAAGGCACTCTGATTAAGTAGAACTGGGAAAGGTATCTAAGATGGGACTTTAGCTGAGACTTGAAAGAAACAAAGTGGCCCCAAAAGGTGAGATGAGAAAGGGACAGTTTTAGGTGTGGAGGCAGACAGTGAAAATTGCCCAGAGCTCAGAAATAAGAGCAATGTGTTGGTTGACACACATTCCCAGCAGGGAAGTCAGGGAATGTACATCCCAGTAAATGATTATAGCATAATAGTCTTAAGAGTTAGAAGGGACCTTGGAAGGGCAATATATACTATGTAATATAACATTGGGAAGCAATTTGTCCAAGGTAGCATGACACAATCAGGACTAAATGTTAGATACTCTCTGGGCTTTCTGCAACACTATATTGTTCTTGTATACCCATCATTTTACTGTCTTAGGGTCACCAATGACTTTTTTTTTTTAGGTTTTTTGCTAGGCAATGGGGTTAAGTGGCTTGCCCAAGACCACCCAGCTAGGTAATTATTAAGTGTCTGAGGTCGGATTTGAACTCAGGTAGTCTGACTCCAGGGCCGGTGCTCTATCCACTAGGCCACCTAGCCACCCCACCAATGCCTCAAGTCAATGGTACTTTTCATCTATCCTACTTCCTAAAGATAAGGGATAAAGAGGCATAATTAAAATGCTAAAGACAATTCATAATCCCAATTCCTTTCCTACCTTTAACTAGATTTTCATTGGCAACCCATCCTCTTTTCAACTTCTTAACATGAGCATTTTCTTTTAGGTCTATTCCTGTTATCCCCTCTATTAACCCTTACTTAACATTTTAATTCACTCCTGAAGTTTCAACAACTATACTTCAATGAAAATAACAAATCTCTAATCCTATTTTCTCTTCAGAACTCCAGACAACACATCTCAAGTGTTTTTTTTAATACGGTATCTCCAACTAGATATTCCAATAACCAATATTCCTTCAAATTCAACGTGATTTTATTTGGTGCATTATTTTCTTCTTAGCTTGCTTTTCTTCCTGGTGTTATTGTATCCTATTGATACTATTATTCACTTTATACCTCATATTACATATTTAACTTTACAGTCTTAACTCCAAAAACTTCCAGATTTTGTTGATTCTATTTACCTCTTGAATCCATCCCTTGTTCTCTATCACTACTGTGACCTCCCTAATAGTTCTCATTACCATACCTTGACATTATAACTTCAAAGTCTCCCTACCTCAATTTTTCCTGCTGCAATCCTGTTATCCTTGTTGCCTGAGTAACTTTTTCTTAATCATGAAGCTAGGCATTCAACTTTGCTTTTTCTTAGAAACCTTTAGCAGTTCCCTAATAACTACTAAACAGTTCACACTCCTTTGTCTGACATTTAAGGCTCTCTAACTTTGTGCCACTAATTTTCTTGCCTTATCTCCTATTACTTCTCTTTATGTTATCTATGCCTGAATTAAAATTGATCGTTACTTACTTGCCTTAATAGGTACCTATCTTGAATACTTTCCTTTCCATCTGTTGAATTCCTATCTATGCTTTAAAGTACAACCTAAATACCACTTTGATGCCACTTCCCTTAGCTCTCTCTCCTTCCTGATTGTAATGACCTTAGACCCTACTTAAGTCTCAAATGTACTTATGAAATATGATGTATTGTCTTAGTTTCCTTTTATTTGAGGGTAAGAGCCATATCTTCCTCTTGAATAGACTGGCAGCAGAAGCACCTACGAGGGAACAGTAAGAATTTATTCTTAGTATAGAAGAGTGAGGCTGAATACATTGCTATTGTCAAGACATATTTTGGGTCTGGAAAAAACTATCAGAAAAGCCCTCATCCTTAGTTAATTAAACATTGAATGGGATAGCCTAACATGAATATAAGATGGGTTGTTGACCAAAAATTAAAACGATCTTTAGCATTCCTACAAATGAGCTATGAATACCTATTTACCTGACTGGAGAAGGAAAAAAGAAAGCTAACAGAGACTTCCTCCAAAAGTATAACTAGTTTGTATTGCACAGATGACTACCCTTTTTGCCATCTGGACTGGAATCTTGGAAAGGAATTGAATAGTAAGTTCTTCTGTACTAGAATTAGTCTTAACTTTAGCATTGGTAGATATTGCCTGTAAGCACTAAGTTTCATATAGCTTAGGAATCCTGAATTTTCTTTTTTGAAGGCTACATACTCTGTTGCCTCTGAGGTGCCTTGGGCACATACATTAACAATTGCCAAATGATTTTTTACTTATGACATCCTGGAGGCTGATAAAGTTGCAGTGAGCTAAGTCCCAAGATTACATGTTACCTAGATCTGTAATGTGCCTATCATTTTCTAGTTTTTAAAATTTAAAGTGAAAGGTATTGTTATCTACAATCTACAAACGAGACTTAAAAAAACCGGACTAATATCTGAATATACTACTAAAAAGAGAGAAGGGATCTGGGGATATCTTGGGTAGATTTGAACTAGCATTTATCTCCCAGAAGTGGCTGATAGCCTGAACAAGCCAGACCTGTTTGGTTGGTTCTGTCCAAGGGCTCGGCTCTTAAATGGTTGTATTCAAAGCCTTCACTGTGCTTGGCTGATTTCTGAAAATGTAGTTCTTGTGCACAGGATACTGAGTGAGGCTGAAGCAAGAAACGAAACGCTTCCGCCAAGGTCACATGACATTTTGGATTTTATACATGCACCAAATAACTCTAAAAACATCCTATTTTTTTAATGTCAGATTTTTCCTCCGGTGGGAGTTGCGAGCACTGACGGATCCTATTACCATCCAATCCACTATCTCCTTCACTGAACCAGACAGGGGGCTGGTTTTGTTTCAGTTGCGTGGCCCCTCCTCCCTTCAGCTAAATCCCTAGTCTCTCCGCCCGGTTTTTTTCATTTTATCAAGCTACAGTTTGGTTAAAAGTGGAGCGAACCCGTAGAAATAACTCGCCCAGATAAACAACGACGCCATCCTCTCAGGGAGATGTTTACTTAACCACTAAGGCGTTTCCATTCTTGTAGCATTCGGTTACGTTTTAAAACGAAAACTATTTGCCCCGGATGTTGAGAAATCAAGCTACTAGTAAGAGGCTAATTACAGGCTCAACCTTCCATTTTAACGTTAGGAAAATGCCCAAGTTAAGAGAAACCTCAAAATACTCAGCTTTAAGCACTTTCCTCACCACTCCCCAAACCTATGTAGTCCGCCTGCTTTTAACTCACCAAGTAACTTTTTTCCCGGTAACGGTTATGTGACACGCTCTTTCTGAAGTTTGTGAAGTGGCTCTGAAAAGAGCCTTTGGTTTCGGATTCTCCCGGGCCCTCGAGTCTTTACTTGCTCTTGGTCTTATGATGGCTCTCCGTTTTCTTTGGCAGAAGTACAGCCTGGATGTTGGGCAGGACGCCACCCTGAGCAATGGTCACTTTGCCCAACAACTTGTTGAGCTCTTCATCGTTACGGATGGCCAGCTGTAGATGGCGGGGAATAATACGGGTCTTCTTGTTGTCCCGGGCCGCGTTTCCCGCAAGTTCTAAGATTTCGGCGGTCAAATATTCCAAGACCGCAGCCAAATAAACCGGAGCTCCGGCCCCAACCCTTTCGGCATAATTGCCCTTTCGCAGCAGGCGATGAACACGACCTACTGGAAACTGCAGGCCCGCTCGAGAAGATCTTGACTTCGCTTTGGCGCGAGCCTTCCCTCCTTGCTTGCCACGTCCAGACATTGCAAACGAGTTGCAAAACTTTAAGGCAACAAAACACAAGGAAAAAAAACACTTAGCTGAAAAGAAAGCGTCAATGACAGCCTTTTTATAGGTTTTCAGACCGCAGCCTTCATCAGCTGATTGGCTCCCGAACGGTGTAACTAAAACAGCCAATAGAAAAACAGCATTGAAATCTGCTCATTTACATGCGCTCTTTTAGTTTATGACGCCACCTCTACTGTTTTTCCAATGAGAAAGAACCAGCCCCTGAGTCCTTATTTGCATATTGGGTGTATAAATAGAAGGAACCCTCTCCTTTTCCTCATTACTCTGTCTGAGTTGATACTTTTAGAGAATGCCTGAACCTTCTAAATCCGCTCCAGCTCCTAAAAAGGGCTCAAAGAAAGCTGTGACTAAGGCCCAGAAAAAAGATGGTAAGAAGCGCAAGCGCAGCCGCAAGGAAAGTTACTCCATCTACGTGTACAAGGTGCTGAAGCAGGTCCACCCCGACACGGGCATCTCTTCCAAGGCCATGGGCATCATGAACTCGTTCGTCAACGACATCTTCGAGCGCATCGCCGGCGAGGCCTCCCGCCTGGCGCACTACAACAAGCGCTCCACCATCACTTCCCGGGAGATCCAGACGGCCGTGCGCCTGCTGCTGCCCGGGGAGCTGGCCAAGCACGCCGTGTCCGAGGGCACCAAGGCCGTCACCAAGTACACCAGCTCCAAGTAGACGGGTCTCTGTTTACTGAACCCAAAGGCTCTTTTCAGAGCCACCTATTTTTTTCACAGAAGTGCTGTAATGTTTCTGGGTGCATGGTAGCTTGTAGGGTGTACTCATGCGTGATTCAAATTTGGTTTCTAACCTGGAATTCTAGTTATCCGAAGTATCCATATTTCTTTCCTTTCCATATACCCAACCCATGTATGTAACAAACAGTTTTTGTAGAGAGGGTAAAAATAAGCGACTGATTAAAATATTGAAAAAGTTTGAAACTATATGGATCTCTCTTTTGGAGGGGGCGGGTCAGGGGGTGTCCTCGCATATCTGTTAAAACTTTTGTTTACATTCAGCTCTGATTTGGGGTGTATATGCATATATGTAAATATATATGTATATATATATATATATAATATAATCCTTTCCATTTACATTTATAGTTATGTATATTTTCTTGTCCCTGCTTACTTCTCTCTGAATGGGTTACTATAGTCTTCACACTTCTTTATATTCATCACATGTCATTTCTTACAAAATATTAATATTGCATTATATTTATGTGCCAAAAATTGTTTAGTATTTCCCAGTTGATGAATATTTTGTTTCCAATTCTTGCTATCACAAAAAACTCGCTTTCTTTTTTGGTGTATATGGGGACTTTTCATGACTTTTTTGGGGTTTATGCCCAATAACAGTGTCTCTGGTTCAAAGATTATAGGCATTTTAGTGACTATATGAATAATTCCAAATTGATTTTCAAAATGATTGTACCATTTCACAGCTTCATGGGGTAATTTTTGCCATTGTGTAGGGTATGAAATAAATTCACAGAATTGTTATTTGCATCTCACTTTTTATTATTGGATTTTTTTAATATACTTGAATACTTTGCTGTTCTTTTGAGAACTGTTCATGTTCCTTGACTAAATATTCGAGAATATTTTCAAAGCATATTTTCAAAGAATAACCAAAGCTATGAAGATAAGACGCTAACTTAAAAGCTAGCCTTTGTGTGGCCTCTTTGTATCATTAAATAATTTGATGAGTATCTGTATTTTATTCTTTTGGGGAAAAGGCATGCAAACAGAATAGCTTAGGAGATATAAATTGAAGAAAATATGTTAAACTAAAGGGCATGCTTTTTTTTTCTTTAGTTTTTGCTTGGCAATGGGGTTAAGTGGCTTGCCCAAGGCCACACAGCTAGGTAATTATTGTCTGAGGCAGGGCCGGTGCTCTATCCGATGTACCACCTAGCCGCCCCTAAAGGGGCAGTTACTTGACTTGTCAAATGTAGAGACAGTTATTCCTATTTAACAACATTTTTGGATATACAACTAACCAAAATCTTATCTAATAAATAGCATTTCCAATAGAATTTAAGTTCTCAGGGGGAAGTGGCTTTTTTTTTTCATCACTGAATAATTCTAAAGATGCTTTGCATATAGTAAGTCAAATAAAAGCAAGGAGTAGCATAACTGGATTTTCAGAGTACATGAGGATGAATTAAGGTATCAGAAGGCTGGAAAGGTAGGAGGGCATTAAAAAATAAATTGGATTTTATAAAGGAAACAAGAGAACCAGGAAATTTATTGAATTGGGGGGGTTGTTCAGGACACTATCAAGCTTGTACTTTAGGGAGATTTGTTTGAAACCTAAGTGGAGGATAAATTATGAATGAATGTATATGTACATATACATGTGTGTATATGTAAGGATGCATATTTATATCTGACATCGTAACTCTCTTCCCTTAACAATCTTGACCATCCATTTTGTTTTTATTCTTTTCTAGATTTATAAAGTAATCCTTTGGCAATTTAATTGGTATGGCACTGAATAAATAAATTAATTTAAGTAATACTATTTTTATAATATTGTCATGGTCAAATCATGAGCAATTAATATTTCTCCGACTATTCAGTTCTGTCCTTATTTTTCTAAAGAGTGTTTTACGTTCACATAGTTTCAGTAAATGTCTTGGAAGGAAGACACAGATATTTTCTATATTCTGTAATGAATTTGAATGGTATTTATATAGGCCTACTTTGAGAATAAACAGAAGAAGGAATGATTTGTGGTAGTTAATTTTATATCCAATTTTGCTGAAATCCTTTCAATTAAAGAAGGTTCTCTAGAAAAACTATCATATCTTCCTACAAAAGCAATAGCTTTGTTTCCTCTATACTTCTATTATTCCCTCAATTTATATTTCTTATGTTATTGTTATGGTTTTCTTATGTTTCATTGTTTCAAATAATGAAAAATGGAAAAGATTCTCTTCAAATGACAGGAAGTCCAGTGATACCTGTAGATTCTTCCAATTTTAAGGCACAATTCTTTATAGAAGATAGTAGCTTAATTTTTATGTTCAGTTTAAATCTTTAATAAACAGATTATGTAGCCTTTGGGAGATTTTGCTGTTTACTCAGGAAAGTGAATATATATATATATATATGAGAGTAGAAAAGACAAAAAAGTCTTAATATAATTTTTAAAATAGTTTTGACCTCACAGTGCTCCCAAAAATGTCTCAGGGACAGTGGACCACACTTCCATAACCATTGCTCTAGGTTGTAATTGATCCAGGTCAGGTCATTGTCATCAAAAAGTAGTTGGGTCCTTTCTTACTCTCTCCTTACTTATGCAGGGTATCAAAACCTTATTATCTTTGTGTTACTTTTGTTCTGTCTTTTCCAGTCCAAAGCTCAACTTCATGTTTGAAAAAAATAACAACTCAGAGCAGCTCTGCCTTGTCAGCTAGTATCTCCCAAAAGTATTAGCTTACACACTAGGCCTGGAGTCAGGAACACCTGAGTTCAAGTCTGATTTTAGGAATTAATTAATTAACCTTGGGCAAGTCAACTAATCCTGTTTGCCTCAGTTGCTTCATCTGTAAAATAAGCTGGAGAAGGAAATGTATCTTTGCCAAGAAAACACCAAGAGCATCAGGAAGAGTCAGTCATGACTGAAAACAGCAAAATTATCTCCCATCATGATGTCTTTGATCCTTCATTGTTTTCTAATATAACTTTAAAAAAGCTCTTTATCTTTTTTATCCTTAGCTTTCCTTGCCAGACCCTGTTCAACGTGAATTTTAGCAAGTTTAATAATACCTTTAGAGGATCTATGGAAAGGGAAGCAGTTTATAAACTAAGGAGAACATCACTAAAAACAAACTAGATGATTTTGATTACATTAAATTAAAAAGCTTTGCACAGACAAAACCTGTAACCAAGATCAAAAGAAATGTAGTAAACTAGGAAACAATCTTTACAACTAATGTTTCTGACAAAGGATTCATTTCTAAAATATACAGAGAACTGAGTCAAATTTTCAAAAAAACAAGCCATTCCCCAATTGACAAATGGTCAAAAGATATACAAAGGCAATTTACAGATGAGAAAATCAAAGAGATCCATAGTCATATGAAAAATTGCTCTAAATTGCTACTTATTATAGAAATGCAAATTAAAGCTTCTCTGAGGTACCACCTCACACCTCTCCGACTGGCCAATATGACCAGAAAGGATAATGATCATTGTTGGAAGGGATGTGGGAAATCTGGGACACTATTACATTGTTGGTGGAGCTGTGAACTCATCCAACCTTTCTGGAGAGCAATTTGGAACTAAGCCCAAAGGGCAACAAAAATGTGCTTACCCTTTGATCCAGCAATACCACTACTGGGTCTATACCCTGAAGAGATGATGAAAAAGGGTAAAAACATCACTTGTCAAAAAAATATTCATAGCAGCCCTGTTTGTGGTGACAAAGAATTGGAAATCAAGTAAATGTCCTTCAGTTGGGGAATGGCTTAACATACTGTGGTGTATCTATGTCATGAAACACTATTGTTCTATTAGAAACCAGGAGGGATCAGAATTCAGGGAAGCCTGGAGGGATTTGCATGAACTGATGCTGAGTGAGATCAGCAGAACCAGAACAAACACTGTATACCCTAACAACAACATGGGGATGATGATCAACCTTGATGGACTCCCTCATTCCATCAGTCCCAATCAGGGGCTGTCTGCAATGGAGAACACCATCTGTATCCAGAGAAAGAACTATGGAGTTTGAACAAAGACCAAGGCCTATTAACTTTAATTTAGGGAAAAAAACCTGATATCTTATTGTCGGCTTTTGCTATCTCTTATACTTTATGTTTCTTCCTTAAGTACATTCCTCTCTCATCACATTCAGTTTGGATCAATGTATACCAAGGAAACAATGTAGAGACTGGCAAATTGCCTTCTGTGGGGTGTGGGGGGAGGGAAGTAAGAATAGGGGAAAAATTGTAAAACTCAAAAATAAAATCTTTAAGTACCAAAACCCCCCAGTACTTTTAGAGTATTATATTTGTGTATTCATTTTTCATTTCTTGTACTTGCTTCCATTTTTAAAAAGATCAGTTGGTGTATTCTTACATATTCATATTCATCTTTTCAGAAAACTTACATATTTTCTTCTTTATTCATAGTTTCATCTTTACAAAAAAAAAACTTTTGTGTTCAGAATTTCATTCTTCCTGGGCTAAATTTAGACTGAAATTCATCTCTTCAAATGTAGGATGTCTTTTCTCTCAGCTATCACAATCTCTAGGAAGGTCCCTGATATTAATATTATTTAAACTGTAGAAACCAACTTTCTCATATTGGTGAGAATGAGAGAGATCTAGACTAGAAGTTCTTAGTGATTTTTTTCATCCTTTGAAGGATTGGTATGATTGAGGTAAGTATAAAAATTATACTTCCATTAATTAAAAAAAGGACAGGATTTATATATATCTAATTTGGTTACACACAAATTGTTCACCCCCCCATACTAATTTATACTAATTTATTCTGATTTCAAATAGCACTTCAACTTTTGTCTTTCACCTGCTGATTTCATTCTAAGCATAGTTTTATATTACCTTTTTTTAAACTACAGAAATTAATATAAGTATCACCTACTGGATATTTAAGTAGAAAAATGACCACACAATGTATCTTGCTTTACAAAGAAATTTAATCTTTTTTCTACATTTAAGTTTTACATTTTAGATTTTATAAGTATGAAATTATTCTTTTCCAGTTACATAAATTCAAAGATAATTTAATTAGAAAGGATTTATATAGAAATATTAAGGGCCAGAAGAAGGAATTTGAAAGATGAGGGAGAGAATCAAAATGATTTTTCAGGTTTTAGTATGGGTGACTGGTAGTGCCATAACACAACAACAACCATAGATGTCAGGAAGAACTGATTTTTAGAACAAATTTTTGAACCTTAATCTTAACTTATGGATCCACATTTTGTGGAAGTAGTTATCTTAGAAAAGAATTATTCTAAGAACATGAAACAAAATTCATTTTTGAATGTTTCTTTTTCAAATTATTTTTATTATTTTTATTCTCAGTTTCTTTTTATTTTCTTTGGAGCATTTTTGTAGTCAGTGAAGAATTTTAAGAGGTTCAAAAAAGGTAAATGATCTGCCCAAGGTCTCATAGCCATTGGTTCAATCCAGTTTATTTTATTTCACACATTAAGTCATCACTTTACAACATGGAGAACACTATCCTCATCAATTGTCAAGTTGAAACTAGGTCTCTTGACTCTTGAGTTCAGAGCACTCCACATCAAATCACTATACTTGCCTTCATTTTCTTTGGGTGCTCCTCTTTCCCAAAGGTCAGAATAATAATGAGTTACTTTATTATTACTATTTGTCTTATTTCTTTAATATTTCCTTATTCCAAATCCACATTATTCACAATACTCTTTACTAAATTTTAAAATTTGCTCCCAAATAAATAAATCAACTCATTACATTGATTTCTATTTTCATTGTTAAGATTTCAGTCCTTCATAAGAAAAAGGTCCCCTTACAGACCGAATGAAACAAAGTATTGTAATTAAAAAAGAATAAAAAAAAATATGAACCTAAAAGATGAAATAATGTTTTTGGATCAAGTGAATCAATACTTTAAAAAGATAAACACTTAGTAGGAACTTAATGCTAATTAGTAGGAATACTAAAGGTCCATGGGCTGCCCTGTAAGGAGTCTGTGTTACTTCCTTCAACTACAGAGAGATTTATAGCAAAGTTCTGGATTCAGACAATTTGTTTTTTAGATAAATCAGATGCCAGACACATGAAGAATCATCTCTCAAAGGTCACAAGCCTTATCCTTTTAAATATTAATTTTAACTGGATAATAGAGCAACTTTGCTTTCTTGCCATTGAATTTTGCAAGTATTTTTGAAAGCTTTGGGTAGCATATTTTATATTTATTAACAAGAGAAAATGCATGTAAAGCGTAGGAGGCCAAGGATGATTTTTTGATAAAAAAAGGTTGATTTGGAGTAAGGGATATTTTGAGTTTGGACTATTTTGATGTGTAACAAACACAATTTCGAAGCCAGAACAGAGTCTACTGGGCCCACATGGTGGTCCAAGCAACGCACCAATCACAGCACAGCCCCGCCCTATATATACCCCGGGTCGGAGCCGTTCCTTGTTAGTTGTTCTTTCTGCTTTTTTTTTTTCCTGTTGCTGATATGTCTGAAACAGCACCTGCCGCATCTGCTGAGCCCAGTTCTGCTACAGTTACTGCACCAGCTCCTGCTCCTGTAGAGAAAGCGCCTCCCAAAAAAACCAATAAAGGAGGGCGGCCTAAGGCTGTAGGCCCCCCTGTATCAGAGCTTATTGTCAACGCGGTGGCTTCGTCCACTGAGCGTAATGGGGTGTCTCTTGCTGCTCTCAAGAAGCTTCTTGCGGCCAGCGGCTATGATGTGGAGAAGAACAACAGCCGAATCAAGTTGGGCTTGAAGAGTTTGGTCAACAAAGGCACCTTAGTGCAGACCAAAGGCACCGGGGCTTCAGGATCCTTCAGGCTCAACAAGAAAATATTTCTAGGTGAAAGCAAGAATAAGGCCAAAAAGTCATCTACGGTTAAGGCTAAAAAACCTGCCACTAAGCCGAAGAAAGCTGCTTCTGTAACTGTCAAGGGCGTGAAAACTCCAAAAAAGGCAAAGAAGCCGGTAGTGGTTGGAACCAAGAAAACAGGGAAGAGTCCCAAGACCAACAAAGCAGCCAAGCCGAAAAAAGTGATTAAGAGTCCAGCCAAGGCCAAAGCAGTGAAACCTAAAGTCAAGGCTGCCAAGCCAAAGGCTGTTAAGCCCAAGAAGGTCTTGCCCAAGAAGAAGTAGCTGTCAAATTCTGCTCAAGAAACCCCCCCCACCAAAGGCTCTTTTAAGAGCCACCCTCAGAATCTTGTTGAGAGCTGCTTAGCACCTGATGGTAAAGAAACTTTCCTCTGGAAATTTCCTACTAAAGAACTAGATAATTAAGGCAACCTGGTTGCTTTTGTTGTGACCACTTATCTATGAGTTAGATTGGGAGAGGGAAGGAGGGGTATTTTGTGGAGTTTTTCACTGGTACTGGGGTCAATAACCGAATTTTTGGTTTTGTTTAGGTACTGTTAATTAGCAATATTAGCTGATAAAGTGCTTAAGACGGGAGAATTTTGTCAGACCTAAGTCTTGAACTTTTTCTCCCACTTTACTAAGCTTTCTGTAACTAATGTCTTGCAGCTGGTAATACTGAGCCATTAGTGTTTCTAATATGTAATCTTCAGAGAAGATTGTAGACTGCTGAAGCAATAGTTTTAACAATCTGGTTTTCCCTAGCATTTAAGGTATTTGCAACTGAAGTCAGCAGGATAGAAAAAAAAAGTCAAAAGAACGAATGTTTAGTCACAGGTAGAGAACTTGGTCAAATTTATGTGTTGTGTTTCTGCCTCATACCTAACAATTTGAATTTTTGCATTTTTGAAGTGTACATTTCCAGAAATATTAGGAATCGGCTTTATCTTACATTTTAAGAGCCCAGGATTGGTATGTTAACTTTGTTAGGTTACTAGGTCAAGAAAATTCAAATTAACGAAGAAATAAGGAAAAGTTTTGAGAGTAGGAAACCCAAAATGTTCCCTTTAATGCTTTTTTAAGCCACTCCCATTTTTAAAAATCTTAATTTTTTCCTTTATTTCTGTAAAATTCTTAGTTATAGCCACATAATTTCTGTGTAGGTGGATTCACATATTTTATATATCAGTAATTATTTGATGTGGAATTTTTCTATTTTCTTGCTTAGTTTTGTTGGTCATTTGCAGAAGGTGTGACTTAAGAGTTTAATTTTATATCTTGCTATTTGATTGAAGACTTTTTTAGTTAGGTTGTAGGATTTTCGAAATAAAATGCTAATTGCAAAAAATGTTTCCTCTTTGCTTTATTCTGTCATCCCCCCCATTAATGTTAAAGATAGCTATCATTTCTAGATCTAAGTTAAAGTGACAATAGGTATCCTTGCTTTATCCCTGATCTTAATGAAAATATCTTTTTTTCCTATTGCATTTAATTTTAATTCATGGTTTTAGATAGACTGCTTGCCATAAGGATGGATAAATCAAGAAAACATGTACTTCAAAATAGTAAATTATAATGCAAATTTGGATTTTGAGAAAGGACTATATAAAATGATAGAGATAATGATGGTAAATTGAACAGCCCCAAAACATCTACATCTTCCTTTGCCTGTGTTTTCTTTTGATTTTGGTCATGGGTTTATATTCTACTGATGCCCACTCCCATTCCCATTCCTTTTTTTCTTGGGTAACTTCTAAGATATGTGTTGAGTTCTTTTCTGTACTTCAATATCCCTCCCACATTTTTTTACACTATAGTACATTAGAAATGATCAGAAGTCCACAACTGTTTATAGAAATTACATTTGAATCCTGTACATTTGAGGTAAATCACAAGTATGGTTTCATATTACTCAACTTGGCACAAATTAGCCCCTAGAAAGTTCAGTCCTTTATAGATGCTTCAATAATTTTTTCTAGCCCTACTTCAAGGCTATCAGGAGATAAATGGAATGGTAGAACTTTTTAGAAGTATGGAGTCTAGGAAATTCAAAATTGAATACTAAGAATTTGTCAGTTTGTCAATATATTAAAAGACCAGTATCATTCAGAGAAGGACAATTCAAATTACTAAGCTTTGAAAGAGCAAATAATTGTTTTTTTCCTAATTAGGTGTTCAATACATGACTTTAATATCCAATATCAAAAATTTAGGCTCCCACATAAATTTAGATACAAAGTTCATTTGCAATGGACACTCCCCTATATCAACTTCAAGAAATATTTAAGTGGCTCCTATGTTGTGTGCAAAGCACCATATACAAAGCCAAAAGAAAAATAATCTACCCTCAATGAGTTTACATTCGACTAAGTGTATAGAAGTTGTATATAGATGAGTTAAATGCAAATCATTTCAAGAGGGACCAAATATTATACAATTAGAGAAATTATGAAAGAATTTATATATGAAGTAGTATCTGAGTTGTGCTTGTGTGTTAGGGACTTGTTTGAGGCAGAGGGGATGAGGGAATGCATTCAAGATATAGAGGTACAACCTATGTAAAAGTACCTAGGTGGCAGATGTGAGACAGTGGACATTTAACTGGCCATTTTGACTGTAATGAAGAATGCCTGCCTGGGGGAAATATAAAACAGGACTAGAAATGACAATCATTTGTGAAGGTTAATTTATTAATGAGCATTCTCTCTTGAGATTCAATAAATTTCCAGAGATTAACTGTTTATGCCAGAACATTATAGCAATTCTACCAAGTTCAATAACCCCATGAAACAGCCAATACTTTTATCATAACTTCAATTCTCAGGTTTAACCTTAAAACAATGTCTTCAGATACTTGATATTGATATAGCTCAGAAGAGAGCCTGAGACCCACTCAAAGACTGGATGCTTTGATGTACAATTGGATAATTGTATAATATTCTCTCTCTCTTGAAATGATTTTGTATATGCTTTTTACTTATCTATATAATGTAATGTAGAAGGTGAAAGAATGGTGGTGATGGGTTCATGGCATGGATGTCACCTTCCAGGGCTCTTTCCACTGAGATTATAAAGAGGAAACTGGCAGCTGAGGATCAGCAGAATGTCTGACTCTTAATTATTTCTCCTCCAGCTGGATCAGTTTCCTGAAAAGAAATGCAGTATGGGAAGAGTTGAGACATGTCTCATATGTCTATATCATGATTATGGGGACACAAGCTATTCTAACGGCCATGACACAAATCATTTCCAAGTAAACTGCAACCTGGACAGTCTCAGGAGCTGGCATGTCGCCCTGAGAGATGGAGTCCTTGGGAGCTGGTCATTCTTCCCCACAGCCCAAGGGCACAGGACACAGCTGTGTTTTACCACCTCCCCCTGATGTACCCCCTTATCCTGTAATGCAAGACGCTGTATGTACACCACTTGTGCACCCCCATTCCCTCATTTTCTTTGTTCTACCCCAGAAGACCTAACAGTATATATGTAGAAGCTAAGCAGTAATAAAATTGAGCTGGAGGCATAAGGCAGTGGTGGCTTGACTTCTCAGCTCCCCTCCGGGAGGGAGGTCATTGCTGTAAGCCCCAAGTTGAAGCAAGCCTCAACAAATGGTGATGAAATCCGGGATGCCCCCAAAATCTGAGGGACTCCTCAGAATTCGCACTACTCCTTGTGGGTCAAGGTAAGTGCCCCACATCAACCCATCTCTGATGGTCCCCTCACCCCAGCGACCCCATGTAGAGCCCCTTGTAGTCCCTTAACATAATGGGGAATCTTCCCCCTTCTTCCCAAGATACCCAAGTACTGATTCTTAAACACCTCCTAAATTCCTGTCCCCTGAAATGCTCTGAAAGCGAATGTAAGATAACATTCTAGGAGGTTTTGGCTTTGACCTTCTGGATTGAAGCTGGCCATATAATGGATCCTGATATTTGGGGGCATGTTTTGACACTTGCCCACAGAGCTGAGGTCCTTGGTGACTTTTCTCCCCAGCTGCCCTTCTATCCTATTGTCACTGCAATACATGCCAGCTTTTGAGACTGTCCAGGTGGCCGTTTACTTGGAAATGATTTGTGTCATGGCCATTAGAGTAGCCTGTGTTCCCACACATTGTCCCTCCTGTCTCCTCCCTCCTATAATACTCCAGGTCTTTATAGTAGCTCTCTTAAATATTATTGTGATAGTTTTGGAAATCTAGTGGTGTGTTGGGACAGTCTCTAATGAATGGAATTGAGGAAATTAGTAGAAAAAAAATTTAAGCTTAAAAATATTAGAAAGAAATAAACAGGACTAGGTGACAAACTGGATAGTTGAGATAAAGGAAAGTGAGTTGGCAAAGATGACTTCAGTTAATGAACCTGATTGAATGTGAAAATATCAGTGCCCTTGAGAGAAATAGAAAAGTCAGTAAGAGAAGTGTTGGACATCCTGAATCTTAAGTTCACATTGGAATACCCATGGAGGCAGTTCAGTAGTCAAGGCTATAAATATAAATTTGGCATTGGTGTGGAACTGATAATTCTATAAGAGAAAATGATCTAGCTGAGGCAGTGAGCACTCCCCTCAAGTATTAGTAGAAGGCATTGGAAAAATTATCTTGGTAGACTTGAAAATTTTATCTGGAATAGTTCCCTGGACCTTTCTTTTCAATATTTCCTGTGCCACCCCCAACATTTGATAGGACAGTTAGATGATATGGACTGGATGGAGCAGAAGGCCTGGTATAGGGAGACTTGAGTTCAAATCTGGCCTCAGAAACTTACTAGTTGGGTGAGACTGGGCAAGATGCTTAACTCCTGTTAACCTCAGTTTCATTATCCATAAAATAGGGATAATGATAGGACCTATGTCACGGGGTTGTTGTGAGGATGCAATGGCAATATTTAAGTGAGAGGTCTTACTTTTTATGTTTATTATTGTATGTAGATATTCATAAATGCTTAATTGATCATTTCTTTTACTCTCAGTAAAATATAAGTTCTGAGGTATGTTCAGAAAAAAACAAAAGTAGTATGTGACATCTTTGCTTGGGTTCCTTTATATTGTCTTACATACTTACCTTCAGCTAGGATATAGTTCCTCATCAGTCTTCCTGTAGGGATAAGAAACCTTATGATGAGGGATATAGGGAAATGAGAGTCACAGTTAATTTTTCTGTTAATTTTAATCTCATTTTTCTGTTTTGGATTACTCAGCTCCAAAGGCCATCTCTATTCAGTTGGAAATGTATGTTTTCCTTCTTTTTCATGGGCAAAAGCCCTGGTAAATCCCATGGGGGGCTAAGAGGAATGATGTTGAAAGGGGTATATAGCCCCAAACAGACTCAGTTCCTACCACAAATAAGGAATAAACTGCTTAGGCCAAGGAGCATGACAGTAGTGGAGTAATCAATTGAAAAAGTAGTCCCTATTCTTGAGTTCACATTCTAGTGCAGTGAGACCTATTAGAGATTTTAGCTGCAGATTAAAGTTTCCATGGTCCTTAGGGTATAGGAGCAAAGCTAGTAATAATGCATCTTATTTAATGTCATTTCCATTGATAAAACCATATCATTTCTGATGCTGAATAATTTAACAATGCCTAGTAAATGGAATGTCTTAGGGGTTCCTATAATCAGCAAGGCAAAAATCACTTTCCTTTTTCCTACTTACTTGACACTTTTTTCTTCTTCCATATGATGACAGCTAAAGTGGTGAAGATAATGCTAACAAAGATCCCAATGGTGATCCCTGTAGCCAGGGTGACAGAGCGTGGATGATGTTCTGAAACAGGATAGGGAAGTTAGGGGTCTATGATTCCCCCAATCACCCCATCCCTCCCCTTCCTCATCCCCATCAAAGTAGTTTCCAGAATTATTCTATGTCCACAGCCCAAATAAATAACCTCTTTTTTCCCCCACATGGAAAGATCCTCTCTTTTGCATTATTCATTCTGGTTCATACCCCAAGTCATAATGAGGGGCTGGTCTAGTCCTGGGTGTTCTACTTGACAGGCATATCTCTGTTCTTCTCCTGAGATAACATCCACAGATATCCAGATCTGGAAGGTTCCATCCCCACTGGGATGGATGTCCCTTAGCTCAGTTCCTTGGTTCAGTTGCTTCCCATCCCATAACCAGCTCAGGGTGATTTGTCCTGGGGAGAAGTTGTGAGCTTGGCATCTCAGAGTGATAACACCTTCCTGAGTGACATGGCGGGTGACTCTCACCAATGGAGGCACTGAAAGTGTAGGTAAAAGGAAAAGGTAAGGAACCTCTCTCAATTCATTCTCAGGAAGGTTGAAGCTTTCAGTTCACCTCTTTCCAGTGACTTTCCAGTGGGGTCACAGAGCAAGATAGGCTTCAAACACACACACACACACACACACACACACACACAAAACATTGGAAGAACTTTGTCAGCATTATACCTTTCTTATTCAGGATTTCACTTCCAGTCTCTACATATCTCTGGAGTTGCTCAGGACAATCTCTTTCTAGGTAAATTCTATGTTGCTTTGCCCGGATCTTGTTCATCTCCCATTCCTGTTTTGTGACCTGGGCTTCAGGCTGAGCTGCCGTCCAGTTCATTGTCTCTGGATGGAAGATGAGATAGTCTTGACCATCATAGCCATATTTCCAGAAACTTCTGGTTCTGTTGTCTTCCTCCAGGAGCTCACAGCCAAGGATTACCTGTAGTATGTGAGACCCTGAAGATCCCCAATCCCTGATCAGTTATCAAAGCTGAAGTGTTCTATTGTGAATCTCTCTAAACTTCATTTTGTGTATATACATCTGTATGTACATGTACAAACCTGAGGGAATATAGCCTGCCTAAAAGGACTGGAAAAATCTTGGTGCTAATTTCATTAGGTTTATATGTTTCATCTGTGGGTGAACAACAGAAGCGAATAACATATTCCAAGGATAGAGATTGCACATTCACATTGAGGATCAATGTTTAGCGACAAGGAAAATTGATTCAAATGTCATAATAATGAAGCTCTACAACAGCATTATCTCAGTAATTTCCCAAAATTGAAGAGGAAGGCCCTGAGATGGGGAGGGGGGAATAGAAAAACTTACAGCTGAACCACAAGTCCTATCCTGGCATTTTATTTTTTTTGGTTATATTCCTCTTAGGGCTAATAAAAAACTAAAGCCTTATGTTGTTTCTTGTATGCTATTTCCTTATATTATTTCTTAAATTGTTGAACAGTAAAGCCCAGTCTGTTCCATCTAAATTTTAAGCTCTACCCTTCTTGGATAGAGGGAAGGGTAGATAGAGGGAAGATAGAAGGATAGAAGAGGGAAGTTTCAAATACAACTGGACTTTAGAAAGAAGACTTGTTCAGTTACCAGCATATTTTTCAAAGGAAAGATGGAAGATAAAAATTTTATATATTACTTATTATTTTATTCTTGACATATTTAAAGCTGTTACCAGCATTTTCTTTTTAAAGCAAAGATGAAAAAGTAAAAATATTATATGCTCCATTCTTAACATATTTAGAGTATATGGAATACCTACAATAATTTGGAAGTAGAACATAAAATGTCTCTAATATAGAAAATGTTAATGTCTCAGTTTTTCCATTAATTTTTGTGACTCTGGATAAGTTATTTAAGCTTTCTGGGTTATGTATTGCACTCTATATTATTCTTCAAGGTCCCTTCTGGTTCTAATATTTATGATTGAGCCTCTCCATTGTCTGCCTTTGCCCATCTGTGACAGCAACTTCTAGACCAGAACTTCAGAGACCTTTTCTTACCCTCCTATCCTTCTGAGGTACATATTCACATAACTGGGGCAGCTAGGTGGTGAACTGGATAAAACATTGGCCTTGGAGCCACTTGACTCTTACTAGTTTGGGCAAGTCACTTAACTCTGATTACCTCACATCCAGGGCCATCCTGATTCATATCTGGTCACTAGACCCAGATGACCTTGGAGGGGAAAGTGAGGCTGGTGAATTAGTACAGCAATCCCTTACTCAACTCCAATTCATGTGCTTGTCATGGTATCACCTCCCTGATTCATGGTCTTCTTCCAGAATGAAAGATTTATCTAAATCACTATATCTAATCAGCCCTAGACTGAATATTCATTCCAACCATGTACTCTGGATGTAGAACAGCTAATCTCTTTCCACCTCTTTCAGAATAGCAATGAAATTAATATTTGCTTTGGTAAAAGGAAATCATATTTGACTATCCTAAGGTTTCACTCACCATCTTGGTACCTCCCCATAACAAAACTTCCTTCTCTAAGCACTCCTCCCCCATTTAAGCTCCCTGATAGCAGGGATTTTCTCATTTATTTTTATATTCCCAACATCTAGCATAGGGCTTGATGCATCATAAGACTTAATACATACTTATTAATTCATTTTATATACAGTAATTGGGAATTCCTCTTGCTATTGTATCAGAAGGGAAGGGTCATTAATCAGTATGATTACTCTGTGTTGATCAAGAGATGTAAGTTGGGGGGTAGTTAGGTGGCACAGTGGATAGAACAGCAGCCCTGGAGTCAGGAGTACCTGACTTCAAATCCAACCTGAGGCACTTAATTACCTAGCTGTGTGATCTTGGGCGAGCCACTTAACCCCATTTGCCTTGCAAAAAAATCTTTAAAAAAAAAAAAGATGTAAGTTGTACCTTTTCCAGTTGTCCCAGTCCCAGATCTAACTGCTCTAGTTCCAAATTGATGCTGAGGGTACTGAAAGGAAAAAATTATGCAATTGTAAAGCACTTCAAATACTTACCCTGACTTTGGCTGTGATTGTCCATTATGGTCCAAAGGTCAACAATGAACATGTGAGCCCATCCCTTCAGGCTCTGAGTAAGTCTCACCCAAAATTGATCTATTTCTTCCTTCTGTATCCATGGGCCCTGGGGTTTTGCCTTTCGATTTTCATGATCATAGTGGACAAATAAATGCTCATCCACATAGCCAAGGGCCACAAATGAAGGGAGTCCTGATTCAGAATGTGATGCCCCCATGAAGAAAAATTGAAGAGAATGAGACCCTGGAGAAGACAGAGACACTGAATCAGACACTTAGCAGAGAAGAGTAATAATATCTCTGCATTAGCTATTCTTCAGCTCCATTAGAGAAAAATAATCACATAAATGTCATCTGTTACTTGGTAGAGCCTACTGGGACAAAGGTTGAGGCAATGATCTTTTTTTGGAAGCCATAAATTCTAGTTTGATGATGAAGATGGAACTAAGAAAGGAAGGTAAAAGGATAATATACACTCAAATTCCTGTTACAACTCTTCTAAAATTCTGTGTGGCCTTGGACAAGTCCCTTAATATCTCTGGACCTTACTTTCCTTATCTTTAAAAAGAGAGATAAGAACAGGACTGCTTGTAAAGTCCATTCTAACTCAAATCAGTGATCCTATGGTTATGTAAAACCTCATAGATTTTGTATTTTCTTTTTTTTAAGAATCAAATAAGAATGAGGACATGAGGACAGAGTTGAGAATGAACAACTGAAAGCTATAGAATCCACAATGAGAGGAAATATAAGGAAATCCAAATAATGCAGGAAAGTTTAAAGGACAATAGGACCTTTCTCCTAATTCCTGTACTGTAGAGGTGAGGATGAGGGTAGAGGTAGGACTGAACTACTTCTTCACTCCTGTTCTTCTTCCCGGTGACCCACCCCACCTGCTGACCACTACCCTTAGACTCACGAGATGGCCCCTGCTGTTGGACCACTACCCTTAGGAAGATCAGAAGAAGAGCCAGTTGAGTTAGTATCCTCATTGCAACCCTGAGCCTGCCGGGTATTTCCAAGTCACAGGAATGCCCTTCTCTCTTGCCTTTCCTTCGTCTGCTGGACCCCAAATCCCTTATAGAGGCCTAAGGTGTTTTATTCCAGGACCGGGAGGGCATTCATTTTCAGAATGTACCCCACCCCATGTTGTGCTGAAATAGTCTGTACACTGAAAAGGATGGACTCTTTGTCCTGCCCCCAGAAGAAAACACAGGAGCTGTTACGTGCTATTGAACTTTGACTGGCTTATCTTTGTGCCCTCTTTTGTGACCCACAGTACACATTTCAGAAGGCATTGATCAAAGCCTTGAACAAACATACTCAGAATGGATGAATATAAGTACATGGAGCACATGGTCATCATACATGTTTATTTGCGGGAAGCTTACATCTCAACTTCTGCAGTTTGATCAGGTGAGCCAGAGCAAGGCAAACATCCTCAGGCAAAGCAAAAGAAATGGAAGAGCAGGCATAGGGAAATTCTTTCATTCTGCAAATACTCATTGACTGTCTACTCTACAGGTCTTATTTTGAATATCTGTAAAATGAAGGGATTTGAATAGGTGATTTCTCAATTTCCTTCCAGTTTCAATCTTAATGAATGCTCAGATTTAGATTTGAGAGATACTGTAAATATTATCTATCCCCAGAATTTTTTTTTTTAGGTTTTTGCAAGGCAAATGGGGTTAAGTGGCTTGCCCAAGGCCACAGAACTAGGTAATTATTAAATGTCTGAGGCTGGATTTAAACTCGAGTCTCCTGACTTCAGGGCCTGTGTTCTATCCACTGAGCCACCTAGCCGCCTGTACCCAGGATTCTTAACCTAGGATCCATGGCCTGTAGATCAAATTTCGGGAATTCTGTTAACTAGGATGGAGAAAAAGTTGACACTTTTTTCACTAACCTCTAACTGAAATTTGATATTTCTTTCAATTTTGAATGTAATTAGCAAAACATTATACTATGAAGGAGTCCATAAAACTTTACAAAGCTGCTAATCATGACCAAAAGAAGGGGGGGGGGGGGGCTAGGACCACTTAGATTAATCTAACACCTTCATTTTACAGACCAGGAAACAGTCTATCTGAGAGATGGAATTTTTTCCAAGGCCTATTCCAAGGTCTGTTTCTAGAACAAATTTAGTTGGGGAGTGGGAGTTGGCTGGCTGTAAGGGTGACTCAAAAGACAGTCCTTGGTTGCATTCTTGCTATTATGGGGCAGCCTAATCCCTGTAAGAAATCTGATGTGGAAGGAATAGATCATGAAATCCTATGATGTAGGGTTTTCAGTTTTAATACTCAGTCTCGAGCCTATCAAACAATCACTTAAATGAGAATTATATTACATTATGATAATGGTTAGTTCCTGTCAGAAGTAAAAGCTTTACCTTGACATGACCAAGGAAATTCCAAATTCTGGGGGCCGTAATGACTACATATGAAGTTCAAGCTTTCTTTTGTATAGTCTTGCCAATAAATAGCTTTAATATAGTAAATGCAGCCTCCTTGGTTTAAACAGGAATCTTGAATAAAAGTAATCATATGATCACAGATTTCTCTGGAAAACTAATTTAATCCCTTCATTAAAGATAAAGTGAAGCCTATGAAGGATGATTACATGACTTGGCCAAAGTCCCTTAGAAGGCAAGGAGAAACAGTATTTGAACCCACATCCTCTGACTTCTGATCTATTGCTTTTTCCACTATCCCATGCTATACTCCAAGAACCTTAGATCTAGTGATTACATTATTAGGCATATTTTTCCTAGTCATACACAGAAAATTCCATATGAAGCAAGATACTTATAATAAAAGCTTTTGTGAAAGAAAAGTACTGGAACAGTTAATGTCCAATTGTTCAAGTTTAATCTGACTTTTAGTGATTCCATTTGAGGTTTTCTTTGGCAAAGATTTTGGAATGGCTTGCAGTTTCCTTCTCCGGCTCATTTTCCAGATGAGGAAACAGAGACAAACAAGGTTAAGTGATTTGGATAGGGTCACACAATTAGTACATGTCAGAGACCAGATTTAAAGTCAGGAAGCTGAGTCTTCCTGACTAGGCATGGCTCTCTAACTCTTTTAGATCCAGTCAATTAGATATATTAGTTACAAAAAAAGTTAACCAAATGAATTAGGTATATTTCTTATGAGAATGGAATTTTTCATGTACATTAAGTATGTCATTAAAAACTCATTTTATAGTTGAGAAAACAGGTGCAGATTAAGACTGGTTGAAAGATACTCATTTAGGAAATAATATTTTGTAATAATTATGCAGGGTACCCTTGACTGATCAAGTAATTAATCTGGGAAATTGCCTAAACTCCTAAGGATAATCTTAGGGCTTTAGTTTGTGATTTGGAACCTAAATCAGCCCAAGTCACATTAGCAAATCAAAAATATTTGAGGAGCTAAACAAAAAAAAAAATTTATTTGCACACGCATGCCCAAAACAGTGGGAGAAAAATATTGCAGTTAGAACTTTCTCCTTTCTCAGTCACCCCTCCTCCCCAGGGCTGTGGCAGGGAGTGACAATTAAATAGGCTCTTTATAGGTAGCTATAATCTCTTAACAACAAACTCCAGCATCCCGAGAATAAATCATCGGCTCCTAAAAATTTTTCTTAAAAGGGCGCTAAATTATGCACAACGTACAAAAAGAGGGCCACAGATTTTTTAGGTAAATTGTGGGTGGCTCTGAAAAGAGCCTTTGGGTATGGCATTTTAAAGACTGCAGCCGTTTAAGCCCTCTCCCCGCGGATACGGCGAGCCAGCTGGATGTCCTTGGGCATGATGGTCACTCTCTTGGCATGGATGGCGCACAGGTTGGTGTCCTCAAAGAGCCCCACGAGGTAGGCTTCGCTCGCCTCCTGCAAGGCCATCACGGCCGAGCTCTGGAAGCGCAGGTCGGTCTTGAAGTCCTGAGCGATCTCGCGCACCAGCCGCTGGAAGGGCAGCTTGCGGATCAGCAGCTCCGTGGACTTCTGGTAGCGCCGGATCTCCCGCAGCGCCACGGTGCCGGGCCGGTAGCGGTGAGGCTTCTTCACGCCGCCCGTGGCCGGCGCGCTCTTACGAGCTGCTTTGGTAGCCAGCTGCTTACGCGGAGCTTTGCCGCCGGTAGATTTTCGCGCGGTCTGCTTAGTACGAGCCATACCACCTGATGAAGTAAAAAGTACAAACTGCGAAAAAAAGTTAAAATAGTGCTCTATATATAGACAAAGGCCCTTTTCTGATTGGACGCTAGCACATTCAAAAATCCCGCGTTGAGCCAGGATTGGTCCACCTTCGAGTTGGCAACTGAAGACTCTTAAGTGTTTTCAGGTTTCTTTCTGTTTCTTCCCTGCCAATAGGACTTAAGTTTAAGAAAGGCTGACACAAATTCTTTTGTTGCTATGTCGTTGTAAAAGTTATTCTTTTAAATGCTATTTGAGGTTTCCTGCAACCAAATAAAAGAAATATTTCTTTGGAAAAAAAATATAGAGCTTTTTTAGACTGTTACTTTGCTGAAACCAGATTTCTCTTTTTTTAATCTGATCATGTTTTCTTCTTTCTAGTTTCTTTAAATCAATCAATCAATCAACCAAGCATTTATCACTCACCTACATTCCAGATGTTCGATAGGAATACAAAGAAATAATCCCTATTCTAAGGAGTTTACATACTATACTAATTTATACCAGATTACCTTATGTGATTCTTTTAATTTTCATTAGTCGATTTAATCCTATTTTGGTAGACATAACAAAGTAGCAGCAAGGATTCTGAAATCCTTGTGAATCCAATCTTCTGCTGTGATAGGGAAGGGAGGGAGTAATTGTTGCCTATGTAATTTCAAGAGAAAAGGAAATTTCTAGCCTTCTAAGCACCCCTTTCTGAAAAAATGTCTTTCTGCAAGTATTTCCTTCAGAAAAGTGTCATTCATATAGCTTTTACATTGCAACAACTTAAGAGATAGTATCCTTGAGAAATTAGACTTTTATCACCATGTTATGTGTTTCATTTCCAGTTATAAAGAGCTGGAGCAGTCTCCCTCTTACTATTTGTAAGCTCAGTGTATAGACACTGATTTGTTTTTTGGGTTCAGTTCTGCCCTGGGAGGAATTGTGACTCATACTCGGGAATGCAGGTTTTGGAAAGAAAATAAGAGATATATTAAAGGAAGTTATAGCATATTAAGAAAAGCAAACAACAGAAAGAGTTTTAAGAGAAGCCCACGTGGATTACTAGCTACTTGCAAGGTCAAAGAGGGTGAGCTCCTTTCCTCTTTCCCTGTAAATTCTCTCCCAGAGTCCATGGGACTGGGTGGTGACCTGGGAGTGACCCAAGTCCCTCACTGGAGATTTTGCCTTTGGGAGAGGGGTCTCTTTTGGATGGTCTTCCAGGACCTGTGCTTCCTGGCTGTCCCACAAAAGCAATGCAATCCAAAATGAAGATCAGGACCTCAGGTGTGGCCTAAATTAGATGATGGAGGTAGGAAGATTCTCTTTACATGCAAACAAAAGATTTACAAAGTTTGTCTCCAAGTAACCTTATCACCCACTATGCCCATGTTTCTCTGCATCAAGTACAGGTATTCACTCATAGTAAGCCCTTGATACCATCCATCATCATTTTATCAAATATGGATCTCCAGCCTGGAAGTGTGGCAAGTATAAAAAGGTGAAATCGAATCCAGATCACTAAATACAGAACTTAATAAACTTCACTCCAAAGTTTCCACTACTTTTGTTGAATTTAAATAACTTGTGCTTCAGGGAAAGGAAAAGGAATAATAAATTCAACATCAGGCTTGATTAAGAGAATATGAGTTGGATTTCTGACTATTACTGCTTATTTCCATGATTTGGGTAAGTTATTTTTAACCTCACCTACAAAGAGTTTTAGCCTTGACTCCTTAACTTTTTCAATGAAAGGGGAGAGCAATGCATTTTTGTAGGTTAGGAAAGCAACACACCCAATGGTTCTTTCAGAGGGGTGGAAGCTCAAAAGAGCCTTTGGATTTTATTGTTTTCTTTTGGTTTCTAAGTGTCTACCAGCTCAGAATCTTTATTAGCCTTGAACTTTGTGGGAACTCCCAACTTCTTAGTAGCAGCAGGGCCTGAAAGTTGGGAAAAACTGTTGAGGGTTAATGTAACACTTGTTATTGGCCTGTTACCAGTATGGCCTAAGCTTTTAATGGTCAGCTATTTCAGAACAATGATTAGGTGTCTAGGAACCAAACTTTTATGTGTGTTTCTGTGTGTTTGTGTGTGTGTGTGTGTGTGTGTGTGTGTGTGTGTGTGTGTGTGTGTGTGTATTCATTACCTTAAAGTGGCAGACAATGCAAATAGCCAGCTGAGAATTGACTATTAGAAGAAGAAATTTATCTATAACTTTGACAGGAGCTTTCCCACTCTTCTTTCTGCAAAATAACAAAAGCAAATACAAAGGTACAGAAATTAAAACAAGATTAAGTAGTGACTTAATAGTTATAGCAGCCATAGGAAGAGGAATGTAGGCTCTGTGATTGGTTAAAAATAATCATGTAGTAAACTATTAAATATATAGAATTCCAATCTCTTTATTTGCATAATGTTCTTCCCATTCAATATGACTATTGTGAGTTTGACCCAATCATAGATTAGGAAACAAGAATATATATATATTAGAATCCAAAATAATCTATTTACTGCCTCCAATTATCCCCTCTTCTCCCCAATTCAGTTTGTTGTTAAGGCCTTTTATATTTACTTTTATAACATCTTTTCCATATGTTTCCTTGTCTCTTCTGACAGTATATAACACAGGCCACTTGCTGTTTGGCCTGTACCCACTGCAATCCAGTTGAAACTCAGCTGCCTAAGTGATCTTCCTGAAGTACAGATCTGATCAAGTCACCATCGGATCCCAGCACAACACCCTCCCCCCATCCCCAGCTAACTGAGGAAGATTCAACTTGGATACATCAAGGTAGGTCATGCCATACTAGCCTTATTTTCTTTTTTGAACACAATAATAGTGATGAATAAACCCAGAAGAATATTATAAAGTTTTATTCAGAATTACAAAAGCAAACTTAATAGCATCTCATTTCTGTTCTATGAAAAACTTTAGCCTCTAGGTATGTGTGTAGTTAGTTCCATCTTGTTTAATAAATAAGCTAATGGAAATAATTGGAATTAAATTGGAAATAATCAACAGAGGGAAGGAATTCAGTGAATCAAGAAAGATTTCCTGTAAAAGAGGAAGATAGGGAAACTGGAGGGCAGAAGGTATTCCAAGAATGGGGGATAGCTAGTGAAAATGCCTATACTTAGGATATAGCATCTTGTTCAAGAAACAGAAAAGAGATTAGTGTATTAAAACATGGGGTATTAGAAGACTGAAAGCTTGGAGGGAGGGCAATTTGCAAAGAGTTAGAAGAACATCAAATAGAGGAATTTATATTTGATCTTGAAAGTGATAGGAAGCCACTGGAATTACTAAATTGGAGGTGGGGGAATGTAACAAAGTCAAACCTATGACAGATCACTTTGATAACTGGGTAGAGGATGTACTGGAGTGGAGAGAGAGAGTTATAGCAAGCAGACCAAGGCTGTAGTTCCAAGAATGAGATGATGTTTTGTCCTTTGTTTTTTTTTTTTTAGGTTTTTTTTTTGCAAGGCAAATGGGCTTAAGTGGCTTGCCCAAGGTCACACAACTAAGTAATTAAGTCCTGAGGCTGGATTTGAACTCAGGTACTCCTGATTCCAGGGCCGGTGCTTTATCCACTGCGCCAACTAGCCATCTCCTTGTCCTTCATTTTTCAAGACTGACATCAGGGAGGTTATTCATGACAAGGATATGAATTGGATTTCAGTGAGGGTGTTGCTGTGCTAAGTCACCAGTCTCCAAGGCCTAATTATTGTTCTGAAATAGCTGACCATTGAAAGCTTAGGCCATACTGGTAACAGGTCAATAGCAGTGGGCAGATATGAAGGATGGCTGCAGGTGAGTATCAAGTATCTGTGCTTCAATTTGAACTCTTGACTCCAAGATGAGTATCCACTAACTGCTCTGCACAAGATAATGAAGGCCTTCTCTAGGGTGGTGTCAGTGCCAGTGGAGACAAAGGGGTTTATATGGAAGAACAAAAGAAAAATCAACAGATCTTTGGGTGATGAGAGTAGAGGATGACACTTAAGTTTTGAGTCTGAGTGACCAAAAAGGATAGTGGTTCCCTCGAGAATAACAGGGAAGTCTGGAAGAAGAGGATGGGGGAGGAAAGATTATGATGAGTTCAGTTTTGGATATGCTGAGGGGTATCAATAGAACCTCTAGTTTGAGATGACTATTATGTAGTTGGAAATGCGAGATTGAAAAATCATCAGAGATGAACCTAAGTCCTCTGACTCTAAATCCAAAACTCTGAGCCTTTCTTCAGTGCTGATTTGACTATTTCCAACTGACTGGAGATATTAGCTTCTCTAGAATTAGAACTGGTGTTTAAAAAGGAAGAGGGAGAAATAGATCAAGTCCAGTGCAAACAAAAATCTGATTTGAAAGACCAGGATTAATTTACCACTGCACTTTTGAAGAAAGTAAATATTAGACTGACAATATGAGGTCCTGTTTCACCCTGAGTTCTCTATAAATATGGTGTATACAAGAAAGGATAAAGCCAAGGAGGTAAACTGACAATGCAAATTTTGCAAGAAAACGTTGATACCCTCTCAGCTCTCAGTTAATAAATTTCTAGTCAAGCCTGTGTGTGTGTGTGTGTGTGTGTGTGTGTGTGTGTGTGTATTTATATACACATATCCATATCCATACATTCAGAAACACCTACCTACATTGTCCAAATGTAAGGCAGGGCCCTGGCCCTGGCTTCCAGCTGTTACGATTTAGTACTAGGGGAGCCCTAAAACAAAGAAATAAAGTTTTTCTCAGATTCTTGCTAACTATGTTCTCATGCTAAAGTAAGACTTGGGAAAAAAGTCTAAAACAAAGCTTAAAGTAATAGGATCATGTCTAGAAAGTGTATTTAATGTACATAGTAATATCAGACAGTTATTTTCTCTACCACAAAAATGTTTGAAATATAAGAAATTCATATGTATTCTTTGGCAAATACTTAAAAACATATTACGGTAATCTGTTACACATTCTAATTTCCCTAGGATTTATCCTTAAAATATCAATATGAAATACTTTTGGGGGAATAATTTACTCGTGTTTCACTATCAACTCAGACCTGTGCTGTCAGAACAACTAAATGAAGGCAATCTTCTAACAAGCAATGTCTTGGTTTGAACTTTCACTTGAAGTATCCTCCTGGCATCTCCTCTGAAAAGATGTGATCATCTTTTTGGTATACGGTATTAATTTCTGTCCAGAGACAGGTAGTTCCCAGACCCTCAATCTCATGTTGTTATTACCCTAGCTAGAAATACTAATCTCAGAATCAATGTATGGTGGCTTGTGCTCAGGGAAAGAAATACAAAACAGGGACTCAAAATTCGGTCTCTGGTTTATCTAAACACAGGTAAGCTCTCTCCTACTTATGAAAAGCTTCCATAGTTAGTGGTGATATCACTCCTTACTCGTGTCCCTGCAGCCCCCATCCCCTGGAAGTCTGGGGAAGAACTAAGAGTTCTGATCTGTTAACAGCCAGAAAGAAAGAAAAATGTGTCACTTGCAAAGATTATTTGAGGTAGCTCTTCCTGGTTCAGGGGCCAATTCTCTTTGGCTTAGTCCTTCATTCTATCAATAAAAGATTGTTACATCATTCTAAAGTGAAAGTCATTCAGTGTTGACCCAGAACACAGGCTCAAAACTTTGAAGGGTCCATGAATGACCCTACAGACTGCAGGAGAGCAGATTAGAGGGTTCCACTGACCATCTCCATTACCCTCTACTACAAGGTAAATAACTTAATAAAGGGCAGCTAGGTAGTACAGTGGAATAGAGCACTGACCTTGGAGTCAGAAGGACAGGAGATCTAATCCAGCCTCAGACTCTTGATACTCACTAACTGTATGACCTTGGGCAAGTCACCTAACCCTGGTTGCCTGCATCCAGGGCCATCTCCAGTCTTCCTGATTCATATCTGGGTCATTTAACATAGATGCCTCTGGAGGAGAAAGTGAGACTGGGGACTTAGCACCCCCCTCACTCAAATCCAATTCATGTGCTTATCATGGCATCACTTCCCTGATGTCATGGTCTTCTTCGAAGATGAAGGAAAAACATTATTAGAACTTAATAACCCTAGAAAATTTCTTGAGATGCATTTGGCATATTTATCTTCATCTCCAATTATAGAAATTTCTCTGGAAACCTGAGTTTTTCCAAGTACTTTTCAAGTGACTTTCCTTTTCTTCCCCTCCCCATCCCCACAATTCCTTGCAGGGGTTGCAGTCCAAGTGACACAGTTCTTAATGGTCTGCATTCAGTGTGAAATGTCCCAAGCAGCCCATTAGCACAGTTCTTAGTATGATAATTAACAATCTTTTTGATGTCCCAAAACTATGATAGCTCTTCGAAATAACATTCATCACCAATAAAAAAGTTATACAAATGACACAAATGTCATTTTACAAGGTTAATCTGATGTAGAATAGCATGATACAACTTTAGAGGCAGGAAGCAACCTCTACTTTTAAGTTTCCCTGGCTTCAAGATTCAGCTTCAATCAATCTCCCCTTCTGTGGAATCCTTAATGCTGCTTAATGTCTTCCCTTCTCTTATTAATTTCTATCTACTCTGTATATATCTTATATAAGTCATGACAGAAATATTATATAAATGTAAGCATTTTGTGGATGAGAGCAGGTTTGACCTTTCTTTGAATCCCTACTAGCCAAATGCTTTTTGACTTGACTAACTGACCAGGTTTCAAGCATTATTTCTAATATATTTGGGCTGTGTGATTTTGGGAAAGACACTGTCTGTCAGAGCTCTAGTTAACCCTCTTAAGACCATAAATTTCAAAAGAGGTTCTGCCTGCAGAAACTTCTTCTGGAAGTTTCCTGTACAATGAAATCGAAGGACCAATCCCTATCCATATCATAGTTACCACTTAGCTTTTTTATAGAATCCTTTTCCAACCACAAAACAATTAGAAAACACCAAAATTAAAATTAAACAAAAAATTAATGCAAATGAAAAAAAAATAAAGAGAATGAAAGGACAAAATGATGACTGGCGCTCTTGAAGAAAGGTGTATTCCTGCTGGAGGAGAGATTGTTCTCCAAAGTGCCTTTCTTATGGTGCGGTTCTTATGATTTTGAATGGCCTCCCTGGTACTGGAATGGCCTCCCTGGTACTGGAATAGTTTACATATTAAGGGTCAGAACAAAATATTATTTGGTGAGTTTGTTATGAATGGAAAAAAAAACCCATGATAGATACAATATTATTTTGGAGTTTGCATATTAAGGAAAAAAATAAACTAGTGATAGACAAAATATCATTTGGGGGACACAACTGAACTAAGCTTAGAAAAATGTTAATATTTTTCCATCATTATGATTTATAAGCTTAAAACTTCACCTAAGAAGATACTATCACAGACCCAATCTTATAACAGTTCTCAAAGCATGCAAATCCCTTTCAAAGGGAATGAGAATTTAGGGTTAATTGAAAATTACCTCTTCCTTTTTAGGTAAGAAACCAAATTGTCCTTAATAAAAATTTCTTCATGAGTTCCTGTAGCACATAAGATGAACTATCATTTAATATGCCAGTCAGTTGACATGTATTTCTAAAATGCTACTATGTGCAATTCCTATATTAATAGGCTTACATTCTAATAGAGGAGACTAAGGACATAAAAGACATAATCAGAGTGGATAGAAAGCAACCTGAAGGGGAAGGCACTAGCATCAGAGGTGACTGGGAAATTCCAGGTCCTAAATCCAGAGTGAAATGTTCCAGGGTGAGGGACAGTCATAGACCCAATACCATATATGTACTGAGTGGGGAACAAGTGCCAAAATAAAAAGTGGCTAGGCAGCTCTGAATTGATACTGAAACTGAATCGGAAGACTACAAAGACATCACCAGGGCAGCAATCCTGGACCAAAGGGGATCTTGTGATGTTGTCAACCTAAAACAGAAGAGCTTTCTAGCTTGATGAAAGTGGTTGATCACAGGTGTAATCTATTGGAACTTCTAAGCAATTAAACCTAAAGGAATGTTGTATAGACCCAATCCCAGGGGGGCAATGCCCGGGGGACATACCACTAGGTAAGCAATGAAAGTTTGCTGGTCCTAAACCTGAGTTGGCTCTGAGATCCTGAATAATCCAGTGCTCAAGTACTTCAAGTGCAGAAAAGGACCAAAAAGGAAAAAAATCTCAGTTCAGACATTCCCTCCCCTACTCCTCAGAAGTCCATGGAACCCAACCCTAGCATAAAATCCAAAATCAAGAAGTAGACTGAAAGAGTAAACAAACAAAAAAGAAAACCACTGGTAACGAGAGAAGCTCAAGATACAAATCTAGAAAAACAGAATAATCTCAAACATCTAAATGTAAAGGAAACACACACACACATATACATACATACACACATGGAACTCAAGTTCAACTAGAGCTCTTAGAAGAAACAAGAGTTTCAAAAAAACTTAACATGATTTTAAAAATAAGATGAAAGTTGAGGAAATATGGGGAAGGAAAGCTATGATAGAAAGATTTGAGAATTAACAGTTTGGAAAATGTACAAAGATTTATCTAACAAAATAATTCCCTAAAATTTAGAAATGACCAAACAGAAGTTGACTCCTTGAGACAATAAGAAATTTTAAAATGGTTTCAAAAGACTGAAAAAATATAAAATATCTCAAGGCGAAAACAACTCACCTGGAAAACCAGATTGAAGAGAGAGAATTGAAGAATCATTGGACCACCTGATAGCCATGATCTTAAACATTCTATTTCAAGAAATAGAATCCATCAATCATGTCTTGGAAGACACCCCAAAATGAAAATTCCCAGGAATAATATAGTCCCAATCCAGAACTTTCAGCTCAAAGGAAAAATACTGCAAGCTAGAAAGAATTCAATTAGAGAAGAAACATAGTCAGGATCATACATGATTTAGCAAATAACCATAAATGAATAAAGAACTTGCAATATGCTATTTTGAGGCAAAAGATAGAGGTTTACAACAAAGGATAATAACCAGAAAAACTGAGTATAATACCATGATGGAAAAAAGGGGGAAGAAATGAGTCTTAAATGAATTTTCAAGCATTACTGATGAAAAGAAAGACCAGAGCTGCATGAAAACTTTGAAATAAAAACACAGGATATAGAGAAATATTAAAAGTGGACATGGGGATGGCTAGGTAGCTCAGTGGATAAAGCAGCGGCCCTGGAGTCAGGAGTACCTGAGTTCAAATCCGGCCTCAGACACTTAATAATTACCTAGCTATGTGGGCCTTGGGCAAGTCACTTAACCCCATTGCCTTGAAAAAACCAAAACAAAAAAAAGTGGACATGAACAAGCAATCATAACAGACTAAAGATAGACTGTTTACATTCAAATTGGGGAGATGATACCTATATATCCCCTCTGAACCTAGTAACCAACAGTTTATTACAGCAGAATCTTGGTTCTGTTATGTTTAAATTATCTTATAAAAAAATGAAAAGGAGGGGCAGCTAAGTGGTGAAGTGGATAGAGGACTAGCCCTGGAGTCAGGAGGACCTGAGTTCAAATCCAGCTTCAGACATTTAATATTGCCTAGCTGTGTGACCTCAGGCAAGTCATTTTAACCCCATTGCCTTGCAAAAAAAAAAAAAAACTGGAAAGGGAGGGGGAAAGAAATATATCAGGTGGGAGTGGTGAGGAGGGAAAGGTAGTCTTGGGGAAATAATCTCAATTAGGAGACAGAAGTAGATACCTTTAGAATAGGAGAAGGAGCTGAGGGAGTAATCAATACTTAATACTTGAATTTTTCTCTCATCTGAAATGGTCAAATGAGAGAAGAATATGCACAGAAAGGTGCACATAAATGGGTATATGCATAATTGGGTATCAATCAACTTAGAAATAAGAGGGAAAGAGAAACTGGGAAAAGGGAAGCAATGAAAGAGAGCAGGGATTAATTTTAAGCATAATAAACCATAATTAAGGAGTTGAATTTTAAAGAGTTGCTAAAAAGAAAAGACAGAACAAAGGTTGAAAATGGTTTCTGAGCCATAGAAGCAGAAGAGGGGAACAAAAGAAATTTTCACCAAACTTAGAGCACTGGTGCTGAAATTCATCTTATCCTGTTTATAAAGACAAGGCAATTAAAAAAAGAAGAAGAAGAAAGTATGAGAGAATTGATGGAGGGAAATGTGAAATTAACAATCATAACTGAAATTGAATGATTATCCATAAAACAGAAGATAGTAGATGGGATAGAAAACAGAATCCAATGTTATGCCACTTATAAGAAACACATTTGAAGCAAAGATTCATAGAGGATTAAAATAAAGTAATGAAATCAATCATGATCTCAGAAAAAACAAAAGCAAAAATAGATTTAATCAAAAGAGATGAAGAAAGAATCTACATTTTACTGAAATAAATTAATATGAATACTAAATATGTATATACCAAATGACCCAGAATATTGCTGAACCCAAAGAGCAAGACAGGGACCAGAACTGGATCAGTTTGGAGATCTTTATTTCTTGGGGACTGCCTGGCGATGAATAGTACCCAAATCAGACAGTACCTGGGTGTTCAAGGGTTAGGGTTTTTATAGTGTTTGGGGCAGGGGTACTGAGAGCAAGCAGCAAAAACAGCAGTTAGATATTTTGTCTTGTCATAAACATATGTAAACATAGGGTTCCATATAGATAGGGGTGGGAAAGGGTCAGAGTCTTTGTGTAATGTTTGAACATATTTTCTGATATGGAGGGAGTCACGTATTCATGGACTTCCCACAGATTTGAGGGAGTAGAATTTACTATCTTGTGGTTCCAACCACATCTGGGGAAGGGGGGAGGCAGTCCTGGAATTTAACAGATAACAGCAAAATAATTAGGCTAACAAGGGTGCTTTGTGAATCTTAGACAAATTCATGGTATATCTGTGACCCCAGGATCAAGCACAAGGTCCTGTCAGACTACTTTCAGATCCAAAGGCACCCAGCCAAAATTATATTTCTGAGGAGTTTCTTGGGTCCCAGGAGGATGTGAAGGACTCCTTCCATACAAGGATTACACAAATATTGATGTTGCAAATTTATGGAATATCTGTGACCCCCAGGGTCAAATATTTGGGTCCTGTCTGGTTATTTTCAGACCCAAAGGCTTGTAGCCAAATTTATATTTCTAAGGAGTTTCTCAGTGTCCAGAAGGATGTCAGGGACCCCTTTCTATATAGGAATTTCACAAACATTGATATTGTACTTCAATATAAATCACTAAAAGAAAAATTAAATGAGTTACAGGAAGAAATAGACAGTAAAACTAAAATAACAGGGACCTCAATTACTGCTCTCAGATATAATTAAATCTAAGCAAACTATAACAAAAAAGAAGTTAAGATCCTGAAAAGAACTTTTGAAAAATTAGATATGATATGCCTCTGGAAATTACAGAATGAGAATAGAAATGTATATACATTTTATCTATTTCTCAACTGTGCATGATGGAAACTTCAAAAACACTAACCATGTATTAGGGTCTAAAAATCTCACAAATGAATGCAGGAATGAATAGATATTAAACACATTTTTTTTTGGCCACAATATAATAAAAATTTTATTCAAAGGGTCACTGATAAATGGTCAATTAATTTTGATTTTAGAAATAAAATTAAAATTTATTGGGGATTAAATAATTTTAGATAATGAATGGATAAAAAATTATAATAACTTATTCAAATGAGACAAGAACTTTTTTAAGGATGTAGTAAAAGCAGTCTTTAGAGAAAAGTTATATTTTTTTATACTTCTTTATACTTTCATCAATAAATGAAAGAATATATCAATTTGGTCATACAATTTTAAAAACCATCCACTCTGGAAAAACAACAAATTAAAAATCCCTAAACACCAAAATGAAAATCATGAAAAATCAAAGAAATTTTAAAATTAAAAGTAAAAAATCATTTAATTAAAAAATTAAATTAACAGTTTTAAAAACAAAATAAGGAAGTTATTAGCTATTTTTTAAAGAAAAGAGGAAAACCAAATTATCAGAAATTTAAAAAATGTTAATTTACTATTAATAAAAAAGAAATAGAACTTATTATAAATTAGTTATATATAATGTAAGAACCTAATTCCATATCAATTAAATTTTGATAAATGATAAATATTTACAAAAATAAGAAAAAAAGACTTAACTAGCCCAATCTTAGAAAAGGAAACTAAACAAGGCATAAAGGAATTCCCCAAAGAAAAGATCTCAGGACCACATTGATTTACAAGTGAACTCTTTTTTATTTTTTTTTTTAAGATTTTTGCAAGCCAAATGGAGTTAAATGGCTTGCCCAAGGCCACACAGCTAGGTTATTATTAGGTGTCTGAGATTGGATTTGAACTCCGGTACTCCTGACTCCAGGGCCAGTGTTCTATCCACTGTGCAACTTAGCCACCCCTACAAGTGAACTCTTAAACAAGAATAAATAAATCCTATATTATAAACACTATTCAAAAACAGGTAAAGAAAATGTCCCACAAATTCCTTCTTTTGTACAGAAATGATCTTTATATCAGAACAATGGACAGACAAAAATGAGAAGGAAAACTATAGATCAATATCTCTAATAAATATTTATATAAAAACTTTAAATATATTATTAAAGAGATTACAGCAACATATCACAAAAATTATATACTATGACAAGACTGTATTTATGTCAGAAATGCAGAACTGATCCAACATTAGGAAAATAGGTCACCATCTTAATAACAAGAACAGCAAAAATATGTAATTATAGCAATAAATCACAGAAAAGACATTGTGTCATTTGAAATTTAAAAAGAGGGAAACTGAGGTAAATCTCTGAGTAAGATATCTTTTATAATGGGGCAGATTGTTGTCTATTGTTGTTTGTCCTTTGTTCTCTAAGAAGAACATGAAATCAAAAAGGAGATGTCATGATTTGCAAGTGAATTCAATTTAAGTGATGGAGGACTGTGCAAAGTCACCAGCCCTCACAGTGGCAAGTTCAGGACAACCAGAGATGTCCTCATATACAGTGGGAGACCTTGTCCTTGTTAAGCTAAGGACTTTCTCAAGTCTCAGTTTATCTGAGGAAATGCACATTCAATGATTAGGTAAAAATGAGGCCTTTGTATTGTTCCTAAGACATCAATCTGATCACATCATTCCTCTTCTCAGAAACCTGTAACCTATGATTTCCTCATCTTTAAGACAATGTGAGATCTAGAGTACTTGGGCTCTAACATTTTATGATTCCATTCATGTACTAATCAATCAACAAACATTTATTTAATAACTACTATGAGCTCTAAGTATATACAAATTAAAAATGAAAAAAAAATACAGCAGTCTCTGTCCTCAAGAGGTTTATATGGTGCAACCTGTACATACATATAGGATCTAGACTTGTTTTAGAGAACTTGCAAAAGAGCACACTTCCACCACTATAGGACTGCAACTTTTCTTCAACATATAGTCTTTGAGAATTGCCTGGAGAGGTAATCTTTCATTCTTGAAGTGGACCAAAGGGACATCACTATATTGGAGTCAAGAATGTGTCCTTCTGTGGCTAATGAGACCCATACAAGCTCAGGAAGCTCTACTACAGGTGAGCTGCAAGGCATCTACAGAGTGCCTGGAGTGCTAAGTGATTAAGTGACTAGCCTAGAGGTATCAGTGCTAAGTGATTAAATGATGAATTCAGGGGGTATCATAATTTGATCTTGCCTAGGCCTTCTAGTCTTCAAGGCTGTCTCTCTCAATATTCATTCACTATGCCACACAACCTCTCTACATATACACAAACATATACACATATAAACATGCCTATGTGCACATGGATATATCTATATACAAAACAAATAAGAGTTAATAAAAACTCATTATCTTGGCATTCAAAACTTGAGAACCGAACTATTTCATTTTTGTCTTTTTATCTGCTCATATTATGCATGTAGGTGCTTAATAACAATATTTAAAATATTCAACAATAAAAATAATAAAACTATTTCCCTTCATTCCAGGTTTCCTCCCTCCTATTTATATGCCAGAGTTAGACTAATCTATGCTTTACTTGTCTCCAACTCACTGGAGTTGGGAGACTAACTCCAACTATTTCTTCCATAAAACCTTTTGTTGCCATATTTAGAAGGGATTTCTCCCTCTGTTTCTGAAATTCTCTGTTGAACTTATTCTGTACCAAATTATAATTTTGTGTCTCTTAACCAGAAATAAAATTGTAAACTTCTTGAAGGGACTATGATTTTTCAGTTTTTATCCTCTATAACTAATACAATGCCTTACCCATAGCACCTATATATTGAATTGCTAAGTAGGGTTGGGTTTTCCTTTTGGAATTATTTATATAATAACGTTAATATGTGGGCAGCTAGGTGGTGCAGTGAAAAGAGCACTAGCCCTGGAGTCAGATAATGACCTGACTGTGTGGCCTTGGATAAATCACTTAATCCCATTGACTTGCAAAAACAACAAAATGTTTACTTGGGATCTGTCATGTGCCAGGGTTAAGTGCTTTCCAATTTTTCCTCTTAGATGAGGTAATTAAGACAATTATATATAGCTTTGTACCACTAAGTATCTGGATTACTTGATCCCAGGCCTACCACATTAGTTCAGCTGCACATAACATATTTTAACTAGCCTTGTCCACTAGCTGAAGACTAGCTGCATTAGTCTGCAAATGATCACAAATAAAAGATACACAATCCAGGGTCAGACAGACATAGGACACATATGAAACTCAACTCATTGTGCCTTAATAAAATTAAGAACCCATGTTTACGTTTTTCAATTATTAAATTGCCTGTTTTTAAACGTGACAGGAACAAGCCTTGTCCTAAGCATAGGAATGCCAACAGCTCCTCTTAATGGGATTGTAGGTGGCTCTAAGAAGAGCCTTTGTTAAAGTTAACTTGCCTATGCAGGCTTAAGCTCTCTCCCCGCGGATGCGGCGAGCCAGCTGGATGTCCTTGGGCATGATGGTCACTCTCTTGGCGTGGATGGCGCACAGATTAGTGTCCTCAAAGAGCCCCACGAGGTAGGCTTCACTCGCCTCCTGCAAGGCCATCACGGCCGAGCTCTGGAAGCGCAGGTCGGTCTTGAAGTCCTGAGCGATCTCCCGCACCAGCCGCTGGAAAGGTAACTTTCGAACAAGAAGCTCCGTGGACTTTTGGTAGCGCCGGATCTCCCGCAGCGCCACGGTGCCGGGCCGGTAGCGGTGAGGCTTCTTCACGCCGCCGGTAGCAGGAGCACTTTTGCGGGCTGCTTTGGTAGCCAGCTGCTTGCGGGGAGCTTTGCCCCCTGTAGATTTCCGAGCAGTTTGCTTAGTACGAGCCATCACGAGCAAAACAGGAAAAAGAAAGGAACAGAGTCTAGAGAGTGTTTTGATGCTCCATATTTATAGACCCAGATCTACTGAGCTGCTATCTGATTGGATTAGAGAACTTTCGAAATCCCGCGTTGTGAGAAGATTGGTTCGTTTTACATCCCTTGGTTTTCTTTGGTTTTTAAAGTTTTTAGTTTAAGTAAAATCTTTCCTGACCACCTGTAACTGTTCCATTTTGTTTCTTCTGTTTATTTTCCTTTAACTGTTCCTTTTTAATTGTAATGTATCATTTTATCTAAAAAGGGAAAATATTTTCCCTTTATGTCTTCCAATTTCTAAATAAAAATTTCAATGACCTAATATTAAAAAAAAAATACAAAAACAACCTAGAACCTTTAAGCACAGAAGTTAGAATAAGAATTAGTTGTGTGCCTGTTTCCACTTTTGGACTTCTTTAATTTAAAAAAAAGGCACTATGCTAAATATTTGGGGACATAGAGAAAGGCAAAAGACTTCTAAAGATCAAAATCTATTGAGACAATATGCAAACAACTAGGTGCAAACAATGTACATAGTGGATAAATTATAGATAATAAACATTTGGAAGGCACTAGAATTAAAAACTTTTCTGATGAAAAACTCCTATAAGTGGTGAGATTTTAGCTGGAATTTGAAAGGCAAAAGAGCCAGGAGAGGATAAAGAAGCAGAATTTTTAAAGAGTAAAAGAGTTAGGATTATTAGAACTGGAAAAAGCAACATAGTATCATGGAAAGAATTAGTTTTTAACACTGTAGGCAAACACTTAAATTTGAATCTATATCCACATTTGTAAAGCAGGAATGATGCTTGTTCTATTTTCTTCACTAGATTGTATTGTAATGATGGACAGATATGGCACATAAATATGATCTTTTGTTAGAAAATCATAGTCTCTTGATTGAAAAAAGACTTCAAGGACAATAATTCCCTTTAAGCTTACCAGAAAAGCTGTCATTTAGACTTCTGTTGGATAAGTCAAGATGGCCCATTATCTCCAGAAACAGCCCAGTTCATTGTTAGACACTTATTATTTCTAAGTTTTACCTTCTATCAAATCTAAAGTTGACTCTTTGTAATTGAAGAATATAGGTTCTTAGGTTTAGCACTGGAAGAGAGCTTAGAGTTCGTTTAGCCTAGTCCTCTCATTTCAAAGATAAGGTCCAATGCATGCACTGCCAAAAGTCAAATTTTAAGAGGCTGGTCCAATCCCCTGAACTGAAATCCTTCACACTCTATTCCTTTGGGACATGGAAGAACAAAAGTGCAGATCTCTCAGTCTCTGAGGGGGCTTCATTTTCCTATAGATGATGAACATTTCATTACAGTGTGAGTTTCCTTGGGACAATAATCATCTTTTCGCCTTTCATTGCATTTCCAATTCACTTAGCACAGTACCTGTAACACAGGAAGATTAATAATACTTTTTGAATTAATGATTAAAAATTGGAGAGAATTTATTTATATGACCATCAACCGCCCTCTGGGATACCTTTCAGCTATAAAACTATGATCCCATGCTACAAAAATACTATATTCCCTTTTTCACATCTAAGCCCTTTAAAAACTTGATACTCACCCTGATCCCATCCCTTCCCATTTATCTCCAGGCTAAACTTTTCTATTCTCTTCACCTCTTTGATGTCTCTCCATTTGACTTTCTCTACTTGACATAATACTCCAGTTCCTCAGTCATATGTTTAGGATTAAATTACAATTGCCTAAACCTCATCCATGGAGGGGAGAATTTCCAAACTATGAGTTTCCTCAAGAAGAAAGGAGATAATATGTAGAATTGTAAGATGCCTTTGTGGCTATTGCATAAAACATAAAATTTACCTAGGGCATTTATACATTTATATGTTTACATGTAATATGTATATAATGACTACATTATCTTCATTTATCTCTATATATGTACACAGAGCTATTGATACATAAACTAAAAGCTAGCTTATTTGGGCAAAACTAGATTTCGTAGGTATTTTGAAAGTAGACAAATTCTCTACAGGAAGGCATGTCATCTGTATGAATTAGAAGTAGGAATATTAGTGAGGTATTAGTGAGTGATATTTATATGGTAATCAAGAAAGAACTCTTTGGAATAAAATTATGTGGTCTAGTTAATTTACTTTTACCTCAAGGAGGCACTCACGACTGAAAACTCACAGGGATGAACATCTTGGTTTACCTGCTTCCCTCTTTCATCAGGGCAAATTGAATTCTGCTTTGTTGTTAAATTCTCAAGATCATAGATCATAGAAAGGATAAGAGAAATTTAGCTGAAAGCTTTCATTTTTACAGATGAGGAGCAGATATACAAAGATATATGTGTCTTAAGGTCAAACAGTGATTAGAAAGGATTTGAAACCAGGTCCTCTGGTTCTAAATCCTTTCAATCCCAAAGCTAAAATATTTCTAGTAATCAAACAACATTGATGAAACAAGAATGCAAGTTATGTTAGAGGGTTCTGAAAAGACCCTTTGGACCATAGAATTTGTTGTACAGGATTTCCAGGGTACAGGGATCTCATGGTGATTTTGAGTCTTCTAAGGTCAAAGCACATAAAGCATGTGGAGCAGGACAGTAACCTGGGCGAGTTACTTTGTTCAGGGTCTTGTTCAATTCCTATCCTTTGTATAGGGGACAGCTATGTGGTACAGTGGACAGAGGACTGGCCTTGGATTCAGGAGAATTCGAACTTGAGCTCAGACATTTGCATTTACCGTGTGACCTTGGGCAAGTCACTTAACTCTGCCTCATATCCAGGGTCATCCCCAGTCGCCCTGATTCATATCTGGCCACTGGACCCAGATGGCCCTAGAGGACAAAGTGAGGGTAGTGACTTAGCACAGCATCCTCACTCAAATACAATTAACGTGTTTGTCATAGTATCACCTTCCAGATGTTGTGCTTTTCTTCGAAAATGAAGGAGAAAGATTATTCCTTGCCTATGGGCTGCTGCAGGTCTAGATGAATGATGAGAGCTACTTTTGCTTTCACCCAGTGCATCACCAGGTAATTATGAGATTCAGTGGTTAAACATTCAAGATCTGCTTTCCAATTCCCCGACGCACCAATTCTAATTTCCCTTGCAGAGTCCATGGGAAACTGCAATCCAGGTAAAGGAAATTGAGACTTAACTTTCCTGCAATCCAGGTAAAGGAGATTGAGACTTAACTTTCCCAGTAAGTTTCTTCTGCTTTCCTCTTCCAATAAAGAAAACCAGAAACTACAAGAGACCATATTTCTTGCCTTCTCAATGACTGGGGGAGTGGCAGAAGGGAGAAAATTTGGAACAGAAAGTTTGAAAAAGGAAAAATTAAAAATAGCCACTGAAAACAGGATTCACATCGAGCATTCTAATTGGTTGATAATAAAGTCCGATTCATTGACCAATAAGACATGACCAGAAATCTTTTATTTGCATCCAATATTTAAAAAATAAAATTATCTGTTGATTTTGATGCCTTCTTTCATTTGACCGCTAGAGGGCGAGTCCGTATCTTGCATTTTGGCCTTTGCATTTGAGTTTTGTGATTCGGTGGTTCTGTTACGTAGTTTCTGGGAATGAGTCCGAAAGCATTCTGATTGGGCAGCTAGATGGGCAGTGTTCGAGCGCAAAGCCCGAAGTCAGAAACTCATCTCCAGTTCAAATCAGATCTCATTCTTTAGTTACTAGCTTTTACTTCACCCACCAAGTCACTTAACCCAGTGCCTCAGTTTATTTTTTAGTCGGAGTCTGGACAGAACCACAAAATAATACTAGGTGTTGAGGCAGATTCTTCATAAAGTCAAATTCTTCACCCAAGGCAATGGGCACTATCATTTTCTAGCCCGCAGCTAGCTGATCTTACCGCGCGTGCTGTATTCCGTGCCCGAAGGTTTAACTCTCACGAGATCTAGATTGTTAGAGATTCTCTAATTGCCAACCTGTTAGTCAATTTAGCAAACATGTTTGTCATTTAGCACTGCGTGTTGCAGAGCTCTTTCACGAATATGCATGTGGCTCTGAAAAGAGCCTTTTGTTTTCTGAGAAGTTACCACTACAGTCTAAGCCCTCTCCCCTCGGATGCGGCGAGCTAGCTGAATGTCTTTGGGCATTATAGTAACCCGTTTGGCGTGGATAGCACACAAGTTGGTATCCTCGAACAGTCCCACAAGATAGGCCTCGCTCGCCTCCTGCAAGGCCATGACGGCCGAACTCTGGAAGCGCAGGTCAGTCTTGAAATCCTGAGCGATTTCTCGAACTAACCTCTGAAAAGGAAGTTTGCGGATGAGCAACTCAGTAGACTTCTGGTAACGGCGGATCTCTCTGAGAGCCACAGTGCCCGGGCGGTAGCGATGAGGTTTCTTCACGCCACCTGTGGCCGGAGCACTTTTACGAGCAGCTTTAGTGGCCAGCTGCTTACGAGGCGCTTTGCCCCCTGTAGATTTGCGAGCGGTTTGCTTAGTACGAGCCATGTAGAAGACCACGAATAATACTTAAAAGAGACTAATGAAGGGAGTATGGCTACTGACACATTTTATAGCGGGAGAACTGTACTGATTGGATTAAAGTCAGAATTGAAGACCTGCCCTTCAACCCGATTGGCTCATAGTTCAATCCTCTCTTCTCTGCCGATGAACTCACCAGTTCTAACTCATTGAAAAGCCTCTCAGTAGCTTATATTTTCTTTGAAAAACTTTTCCTTTATTTTTACAAATGTGTATTTTGTACCCCAGTTTTCGCATAATTTGTTCCCTTCCAATAATACCTTCCCGTTTTTGTTCAATTTCAATTTGTTTTTCAAGGTAAATTTTAGTTTGGGAGTAGTTCGCAACAGAAATTTCTCTTATTTGATAAAAGCACAATCAGGATTCTGATTGGTTAACTGTTTACATCTTTTCCTTTCACTTTCCTAATGGGATTTAATTTCATTCCCTACCACCTCTTTTACGTGTTTTCATACCAAATCCTCTAAGCCCAGCTACTCCTCCGTGAATTGTGGCAACTTGTATATTTGATCTGTTAATGGACGCCTCTTGTGAAAAATTCTGATAGTCAACGTAGCCAGTATAGATCAAAAGCAAGATGAACCCCGGTGTTTTAGAATCCACAACCCCCTTCCCCGCCCTTCACCTTGCTGCCTTTCAGTTGGAAGTAAGGAAGTTCAATGCTTTATCAAGATTTTATTCAGATTACTCCAATAATCAGTCAGTAAGAGATGATTAAAGTATTGTGTTGGGGATACAAAGATGAAGATATGCTCTTAAATAATTTATACACACAAATATCGCATATAGCCAAATATTGCATCTATTTATTATCTTAATGTGTGTCTCTATATATATATTTATATTTATTTTACCCATATATACAAGATGATAGAGGTGATGGGGGGAAGGATATTACCAGGTACTGTAGAAAAAGGAAAGGTCCCTGAAGAATGGGAGTATCTGAGGGAAACCTTTAAAGGAGACTGATATAGAAGAGAGAAGGGAAAATGTTCTAGTTTTGGATGAAATGTTCTAGTCTTGGATGAAAGGTAATGTAAGGGAGCAGAAGGCAGGAAATGGAGTGTCCTGTGTGAGGAACAAGATCCTTTGGTGAAGGACAGAGTGCATGTTAAGTGGAATAATGTAACAAACGTGATTGTTAAAGCCAATTTCTGAAAGATTAAACTTCAAAGGAAAGTTTATATTTGATCCTAGAGACCCATGTCATACAAGTGATAAAGTTTAAAACTTCAGTTTTGGTAATAAGTACTCAGATATTAAATTCAGTGCTCTTTGAAACAAACATTGAGTGTCTATTATTTGTAAGGCATTGTTGAGCTAAATGGTTGGAATACAGAGAGAAGTAATTCCTGCATTCAAGTATAATAGGCTGTAATTCAAACACTGGAAAGATAAATTTAATTATTAAAAATTTAAATTACTGGTTCTGCGAAAGATCACTTGATTCATGTTCAAATTAGACTTTCCATTTAAGTCAATATTAATAGACTGATATGCTTTTGATTTCTAAAACAACTTATAAGGGAAGCTAGGTTCCACAGTGGATAGAGAGCACCAGCCATGGAGTCAGGAAGACCTGAATTAAATCCTACCTCATTTGATGCAGGGGAAGTTGATCCTGATCTCCATGGGCTGTACTCTCTCCCTAATTCTGGATCCAGTATAAGAGAAGGTAGTTCACCTTTTGCCCTCTGTATTAGAGGTAGGACATAAAAACCTGGGTTGGACCCTGGTTCAGGGTAGGCTCAGTCTGGAAATATAGGGAAAGAAAAGGCTTTGAAGGGTGTGTGGTCCAGGGGATCCTTTGATAGGTACTGTTGCCAATCATAATCATGAACATTTAGAGATATGGTCAAACTGGCTTATTATATATTCAGAAGTCACCATATACAAAAATTACTGTGCAGTTTCAGCAACATTATATAGGTTTAACTTACATAGGTAGAATGGGCATATTGGAATATTATAGAAGGCAGAAGGAGAAGAAGAGGAAACTGTAAACTAATCAATAAATACTAGGTGAGTATAGTTGGAATTTATAAACTAACCAGAAATCCTGGAAGCAAACCTAGTTATATTACCTTTTCATCTTTGTAAATATCAAAAAACAAAATTAAACTAAAAATTATTTTATCACAGTTTCCATTTTTGGTTGTAGATAACATAGTATTTTCAACTCCATCATATTTTTGTATATTTTGCAGAACCTCCTTTTTGGATGCCTTAATATAAATTTTGTGATATGAATTGCCACAAGGCAGATACAAGTAATAGGAAGCATTGGGTCCAACAATATCATGATAAACAGTAACTATTAATACAATATTCAACTAAATCTAAGTGTTCCAGATTCTTTTCATGTTTAATCTCTTTCAGACCCATCCCTACATCCTCAATTCAGTTCAAGTCCTCAGCAAACACACATGTGAAACATTCAATTAAAGTTCATTTAAACTGCAGATTTCTCAGTAGTTACCTGCTTCATGAAATTATCTGGTTCTTTCAACATTCTTTGTCTATCTTTTCCCACCATCCATAGAGTCCAGTTGAGTTCATTCATAGAGAAATGAATTCCTGAATCAATGCTCTGATTCTTTTAACTGCAGTGTCAGTTCTTAATTGTATCTAGAATGAGTCTTGTTTCTATGGTGATTTTGTTTTTGCAAGGCAATAGGGTTAAGTGACTTGCTCAAGGTCACACAGATAGGTAATTATTAAGTGTCTGAGGCTGAATTTGAATTCAAATTCTCCTGAGTTCAGGTCTATGGTGATTTTTAGAGAGATATTTGATTCTAATAGATTAATTTTTCAGGTTCTAAGTTATTTGTGGAAGTTCCTTAGATGATGCTGATAAAAAGTGCTAATAAGACAATGTAATTTAGTTGGACCTGACAAAACCTAATAAGATTGGTTTTCCAGCAAATTATTCAAGTAATAATAGTCTTTCACACCTTGAGGAATTAACCTTATAAACATAGAGATACAGGAAGAATATCAAATTAGGATGCCTATAACTCATCTGAAAGTTTAGAAAGTTTCAGTCTTCACTTATGACTTGTTCTTTCTATCTTTACCTGAACTCTACAATTTTGTTTTTTTAGGTTTTTACAAGGCAATGGGGTTAAGGGACTTGCCCAAGGCCACATAGCTAAGCAATTATTAAGTGTCTGAGGTTGGATTTGAACTCAGGTCCTCCTGACTCCAGGGCCAGTGCTCTATCCACTTCGACACCTAGCCACCACTCTATAAATATTTTTTAAAAGTTTCTTGAGGATCAGAGGGAGATGAACCATAAAACAAAAAAGCATTTCCTATTTAGGTATTTTTTTTACAAGAAAATGGGGTTAAGTGACTTGCCCAAGGCCATACAGCAAGGTGATTATTAAGTGTCTGAGGCCAAATTTGAACTCAGGTTTTCCTGACTTCAGGGCCAGTAGTGAGAAATGGGGTGGAGGTTGAAGGGGGGAATGACCATGGTCAAAGATTAACAATGAACTACATAATCAAGGGTACAGGACAATTAATTACCATGAGACCATAGCTTTACTATCACCTTCAAGAAGTGGTAGCCCTATGATTGAGAACAAGATATAAGAGCTATAAAGCAATAACATTTAAACTATTTTAAAGAGAGAAGTATTTTAGAAGCTTTAATTCTATGAGTAATTAAAGAAAATACTACTTACAAATAAAAGACTACTTACAAATAAAAGAGAAGAGGAAAGATTTTGACTATACTCCAAACTAAGGGAGAGGAATAACAAGAGGGAGGAGGCACTGCAAGATGAGAGGAAAAGAGTAATTGATAATAAAGTTACCTTAAAATAAATTAAATTAACTGAAGAAATAAGGAACACTCCATAGAGGAAGAGGGGGAAAAAAAATCTTAGTTTAGGAAAAAAATATATTAACAACAAACAAGACTATGACCTATAAACAACAGCATAACATACATTTTACATATGAAGGGACTTGACCAATTATTTTTATGTGTGTGTGTGTATTAATCATGAGTCTTATTATAATGGAGTGGAGGGACCTCCACTATACCATAGTAGAAAAAAGGTCACGAACCTAACATAAAACAGTGTTGACTGACAAATTTCCATGTTCAATTACATTACATAGTGCCTGACACCATATGTAGAGCCACAGTGGTGGATTAGAGGCAATCAAGATGATTAAAATCTGTCATTCAAGACCATCATCATTACTGGGTCTTTTCCATTGTTTTCCCTGTTACAATAGCAAAAGTATTTCTCTCAAATTTTAAGATAATATCTCAACTCAGATTTTGGAGAGTTCAGGGTGAGACATTTCCTGGCCTAAAAAAAAGTTAGGTTGGTAGGAGAAGTTTGTGATACTGGAGTGGAGGATCAATGATTTACAACAGCCTTTACTCTTTCCCTTGGCTTCTGCTAACCACAGTAATACTCAAACATTTTTGTCTCTAAAATTTCTCCTGGGTCAGAGTGGGTTTTATTAAATGAATTCTTTTCATGTTTGCTCAAACATATAGTTGACTGTTTTCCCCTAGCATCAGTAGGGAGAACATTCCAACCAGAGCAGACAATGATAAAGAATGCCCAGCATCTAAGAGATGGAGTATCTTGTTTCTGAAACTGCCAGGAAGCCAGTGTGTCTGGATCAAAGAATGAAATAGGGAGTAAGGTATAAGAGGACTAGAAATAAAGGATGGGGTTATGTTATGAAGGTTTTTAAATGTCAAACAACATTTTGACTTTGCTCCTGGAGACAATAAGAAGTTCCTTGAGTGCAGATAAAATGGGATTGGTGGGGTTACATATTCAGACCTATGTTTTAGGAAAATCCTTTTAGTGACTGGAGGATGAATTGGAGTGGAGAGAGACTTGAAGTAGGCAGACCAGGGATGAGGTGCTGAGGATCTGAATTAGAATAGTAGCAGAGCAGATTGAAAAATGTTGCTGATATGAAATCAATGGATCTTGACAACAGCTTGGATATAGTAGTTCCATTTGATTTATGCAGTTATCTTTTTTTTAACAAGGATGAATTTCCTTTCTTAACTGTTATAGCTAATGATGTGTAGTTTTCCTTCATATAAAAAATAGTGAAAATGCAAAATTTAATTATGCTCAAAATTCCCTAATATATCAATAGTGGAACAAAGTTGTATTTTCAAAACATGCACTATGACAGAAATGACTAGTGTCTTTTTCCCAAGACAGAATTAAATAAAGACTCTTCAAGTCAATGAACCTTTAACAAAAGAGATTTATTTTGTTGATACACATGGATATGTAACAAGGATATGGTGGAAATTACCCTCTCTCAGTGAAGCCCCCTCCTCACCTGTATGGGGAAATATAACTGGTAAATTAAGTTTAGAGATTTTTGTAATCTAAGGCAGAGATGTCAAACTTCTTATTTGAATACCATAAAACTTTTCAGTGAAATAAAACAAGATGAAAATATAATTATTAAAATATAATGTTTAACAAAATAAAGAAAATAGAATACAAAGAGACATTAATGTGTGGTTTTCTAAGTCAATACCCATTGCTCTAAAAAACCCTCCTAGAGGAACTGACTCCTAGTAGTTGAAATTTTTTATCACCCCAAATCCCCAACCTACAAATTGTATCAGGGAACCTGAGAACAATAATGTTCCAGGGGCAGTTTTGCCCTGGGCCTATTCCTAGAGGAATGGAAAGAAGAATTATCCACTGGAGAAACTGAGATCAGTCAGATACCAGGATCTCAGGATCCCAGGGGCAGCTCTTACTTCTTTTAGGTAAATCTCTAGGTTGTGGGTGGGAAGGAGTTGCACCAGGATAGTTTTGTTGGTTCCAAGGCACCTTCTAATCAATTAATTTGACAGACTCAGTCATCTTTTGCTCCTCCCCATCGCTCATCATTCTTGTTTCCCTATCTTTCCTTCCAGTTTTTCCTCCATGCTACCTCTCCAATCCGTTCTTTTCTATTATTTTAGGGTCCTCTTCCATGTAATGTTCCCCCACCCTCAATTCATTCAAATACCAAATTGATAGTCTTCATCCCCCAACCCCCCTTTTTTGCCTTTAGAACAAAATGTAGCCTATTTGGAAATTAAAATCCTTCACCTTCACTTTGCTGTCTACTTGGAGCTGGTGTACTTAGTGACAGACTCAGTTCCCCTGGCAAAAGTAGGTGCACATGTCTGGATCTCCTGGGAAGTGATGATGGAGCACCAGGTTGGCTATTATGTCTTTGACAGATGAGTTCACAATGCCCATCCATGGCTGTAGACCTGCTTCAGAATCTTGTATACTGTTTATGTAGATGGAGTAAATCTGGCATCTGTGTCAGTACTTTGGTCACATATCTTTTGATTTTGAAATTCTTCCAATGGGGCAGATTAGGCAGGCTTCAATTATTGTGCAATCCTGCAAAGTCTAAAATTTTGGGGAAGAAAATAAAGGTCTATAAATGAGAGTTATTGGTGTATTTTGATATCAGGTTGGATGAAGCTTATCCCAAATAGGTGAAGCAAAAGCTAAAAACTGATGACAATTATAGTTTGATTTAAAGATACTTATAATCAATCAGACACTATCACTTAAAACCACCTCAAGAAATGTTTTTCCAATTCTACTGTCAGAAGTGCTACTACCAACTTTGTCCAGATGCTAAGTGTCATTCATTCCCGCTGGATGGACCCACAGTTGGCCTTTCAAGGGAAGTTATGCCCAGAAAAATGGAGACAGATTTTGGCTTTTTATTTTATTTTTTTAGGTTTTTGCAAGGCAAATGGGGTTAAATGGCTTGCCCAAGGCCACAGAGCTAGGTAATTATTAAGTGTTTGAGACCAGATTTGAACCCAGGCACTCCTGACTCCAGGGCCAGTGCTTTATCCACTGTGCCACCTAGTAGCCCCAAATTTTGGTTTTTAAATGTCATATTGATTGAGATTTTATCTTACCAAGGGAATTCTTGAGCTTTTCTTGTCATGGATTTCTTTGAAGATCTGGTGAAGCCCGTGGAAACATTCTCAGAATGCTGATTTTAAATTCATATAATAAAATACATAGGATTAAAAAGGAAAAATATGTTGAAGTAATTAAAATGCTTTTTTTTCTCTTTTTAGTTTTTGTTCACATCAAATCCTGTTTTTCTCCTGATGACATAGATTCTCTGGCACAATCACTGAGAATCTAAATTATTGAGGAAGAGGCAAAAGGGATCTAGGCCCTCCCTTGCCACTTAGAGACCCTTCTCTACTGCTATTTGCTCATCTACCTCTCCTCCTCTATGGTTCATTCGTCAATAAAGATTTTAATAGATTTTATCTATCAGCCCAGGTTTGGTATACAATTAAATGTTTTGTTAGTTTGTCAGTTTAGTATTTAGTAAACTACTAACTACTAGTAGTTAGTAGTAACATTAGTTAGTAAAAAGAAACATTGGTAGGTTTCCTGACCTACCCCTATAATATGCTTCAAACTTATAGCCTGGAAAAAGGGGGAGGCCCTCAAGTATAGGGTTAATAACAAAATTTCATTGCCTAGATTTTCATAGACTTGTATAATAGTGCTGATGGTAAATGTGCAGAATCTTTCACATGGCTTCAAGTTGGTAGAAAAGGATATGTGAGTAATACCTAGAGAATCATTATTTTTTTTTACAAATCCTCAAAACCTAATTTACATATTAAAAAATAAAATGGAAAATTTTCCCTTTTGATAATTTATTTTACTTCCACAAATAAAGTAGAAACATGATTCAAACATGGATTTTTCAAAACTAAAAATTTTCTTTTGAAGTTCTTATACATGTATATAAGAAAATCAGGCAACCTTGTAAAAGAAACAGGGAGTGAAATGAAAATAGAGAAATCACTTCTTTTATTTAGAGAGGATAAAAGATGGAAAGAGGAGAATGTATGCCAGAGAGTTGAAATTGACAGAATTTGACAGGTAATGTAATCAAGTGCTATTTTCTTTCATATAAAAAAAAAGCATAATTTTTTTTTTACTTTAGGTGATGGTCCTTAGTAACAGGGAAGTTAGGTAGAAAGGAGGATTTGAAGGGAAAGATAATGAATTTGCTTTTGGTGAATTTAAGATGTATATGGGAAATCTAGTTCAATTTAAGATCATAAATTATATATAAGAAGAGAGGTTAGGGATGGAAAAATAAATCTGAAAATTATCTACATGGACAAAATTGATTACTTGGAAGCAGATAAGATCACCCAGTAAAATAGCATAGGAGATGAAAAAAAAAGGCCCAGGAAAGTCTTGGGTGACACGTGGGGTTATGAGGTATGACCTGGGCTCACTAAAAGAGATTGAGAAGGAGATGAGAGTTTGAAGCAGCCAGAGGTAGTACTGTAACACAAACCTAGAGAGAAGACAGTTTCAAAGGAGAGCAGGGTGGTCAATGGTGGCAAAGTTTGCAGAGAAGGGTCAAGAAGGATGAAAGGACTGAGAAAAGGTCATTAAAAATGGCAACTGAGATCAATGTTAACTTTGGAAACAGCTGTTACAGTTGAACTGGTGGGACAGGGAGTTCAGAATTCATGTTTAAGAAGATAATGAGAGGTCAAGAAGTGTAAGAACTATTTGTAGATAGGAAGAGAGATAGAGGTTGTGTCCAGTAGGAAACAACACTTTAAGAGACTAATTTGGAACTGGTCCCAATCAATCTGGGAAGGCAAAGATATTTTCCAAGTCTGGACATCTCAAAAGCTAAGGTGTTGGCTTCTCAATGTACACATGAAGAACAAATTTCACTCTCTCTGTTGTAGCTTATGTACCCATAGTGAATATTTATTAAGCAACTAAATGTAAAGAATACTATTTTAGATATGGTGTTGTAATTATAGAACATATAAGAAATATTTGCCTTCTAGCAAAAAATCTTTAGCCTGTACTTTTCTGCTTCTATTTAGCAAGATTTATGTTAATAGGGCATGTTAGAATCAGAATGATTTAGGAGGACTGAAAGGGATCTTAGTTTCCCTATCTATAAACTGGTGGTGTTGAACTGAAAAGAAAGTGACTTACTTGAGGAATATAATTCATTACTGGTAGAGCTAAGATTCAAAACATAAGCTTCTTTGGTATATGCTGAAATAACACTTATTCATTCCATGAACCCCCCCCCCCCACATACTCACATACCTCCACCCCATGCTTCACAGGGTCTAGATGGTTGGTACCTGACCAGTTTTTTTTTTTAATGGAAAGCTCAATGCATTGAATCTTTAATCTCAAACAAGTGCATGTGATTCAGATATTTGTTTTAGGGCCTCTCGGGTTCAGAAATATTTTCTGAACCAAAATTTGGAACTTATGACCTGAAGAATTATTTTCCTATTTTTAAATAGGATACATTATTCAAGACAGACATGTCTACAGTCAAAATGGTTGGCTACAAAATAGTTTGAGTCCAGATTTAAATTCAAGACATACCTCAGACCTAGTAGTTGTGTTGAGACTAAGCAAGTTACTTTTCCTCTGAATGCTCTATCCTACTAAGAATATAAATTTCAGAAGGTGACAAGCATTGATAAAGGGAGCTCCCTCACCTGGGAGTTGTATTAATGTATCCTGACCGTATTAATGTATCCTGACCTCTCATTATCTTCTTAAACCTGAAGTCTGAACTCCCTGTCCCATAAATTCAACTGAAACAACTGTTTCCAAAGTTACCAATGTTCAGCCCTATATTTGGCTGAATTTTTGCCCAAGAACGAAGAGCAATGATAATCTGGATAGGATGTGATTTTTTTATTGCACGTCATTGCACTTTTTTTCTTTTTAAATCAAAATGACTTAGCAGAGGCAGTTGCTAGGAGGTACTGACCTCAGATTTCACTTAGAGGTTGGGGAAATGACAAGAACTAGATGCTGAAAGACAAAACAGTAACTGACTGTAGATCTAAGAACTATTGGGGAGAAATGTAGAGGCAAAATCCACTATTCTGTTTTCCTCCTCCTAAAGTCAAATTCCGGCTCCCCAGTAAGGCTACTAGCAACAGGGAACTCTGAGGAACACCCTGCCAACTTGGTTCAGTTATACGATTAGGGTCTGATATTCTGCAAGCACACAAGAGGTGAGCTTTGGTTTTATGCTGTCACTAACAAGGCTTATTTTCTTTGTAAAATGAGGTGCCAAGTGTAACTACAAAGACGCCTAATATATTTACTTGTTTGCTTCCGCGTGAGTTAGGACTAAGGGGCTTCCAGCAAACTGAGCTGTTGGATCTCTGGATGACCTATTCCTTCCCGGGAAGCTAGGTGGCGCAGTAGGTTGTGCCGAGCCTGAAGTCATTAAACCAATGCAAATACAGATGCCAGCTGCAAGACTCAAAAGGGACCAGACCAGTTTGCCTTAGTTCCACATAGATCTAAAATTATTGCCCAAGAAAACCTACAAAAGGTCACGGAGTCACCGTCTCTCGATACCATTCATGTTTCCAAGTTTTACAAGGAATGGTCACTTTTAGGGTGGGACAATATTGAGACAGGATGTTAGCTTCACACAAATTAAAGGGTTGGTTTACCACTCCAAATTCCTTCCAAGTGCACTGCTAAAGGAGGTAAAGTGCATACAGGCTCCCTCTTGTCTACATGAGGGGCTCTGAAAAGAGCCTTTGGGTTTAAAATTGTGAATCTATGGATTCCTATAGAAAAATTTGGCAGCTTTACTTGCCCTTGGCTTTGTGGTGACTTTCGGTCTTCTTAGGCAGCAGCACAGCCTGGATGTTGGGCAGCACTCCACCCTGGGCGATGGTGACTTTTCCCAGCAATTTATTGAGCTCCTCGTCATTGCGGATGGCCAGCTGGAGATGACGCGGAATGATACGCGTCTTCTTGTTGTCTCGAGCAGCATTGCCAGCCAATTCCAGGATTTCAGCCGTAAGATACTCCAACACAGCGGCCAAGTAGACTGGCGCTCCAGCTCCCACGCGCTCGGAGTAATTACCCTTCCGAAGGAGACGATGCACACGGCCAACTGGAAACTGAAGACCGGCACGAGAAGACCGAGTCTTTGCTTTGGCACGAGCCTTACCTCCCTGCTTTCCACGGCCAGACATGTTCAAAAGGTGATTTCTCGGGAGTGCAGCTCAGAGAAAAGAAAAGAGCTCAAATGTCTGTTCTCGCCCCAAGAGATACGTTTTGCTGACCATGGCGCAGCAACTTATTATACCCTCAGGAAGTAGAGCAAACCATACGCTCTGATTGGTTGCAAACATATTTTGATGAAGGAACCAATTGAAAAGTAAAGCTACGATCTATTGATTTACATAGTCCCTCCCACTTGGGGGTTGGGAAAAACTGGTTTTTGCAAAAGCCATCTTAATTCTGAAGGTCGGTCAAGGCTTACATTTAATGGTAACGGCAGCAGCAGTGTCATCTCCTTATTTGTGGCCAAGAAAAACTTTCCCAATTCAGGTTCTCATTATTTTTATTACAAGTACATTTTTTTTGTTTTTAAAGAAAAACAATACGACATAATAGGAAGATCAGGGTTTTTGAGTGAGAGGACAGGTTTGTTCTGTCATTGGAGGGGTCAGTTTGGTTTGGCCTAAATGGAATCCAAGGTTCCTTAGTGAAGTTTTTCCTTTGCTTCCTTCTGCTCTAAATAGCTGTAGCTATATTGCCTCCTATAACTGGTTTATTATTCTAAAAGCCCCATTATTCCAAAGACTTTCTTAGCAGAGAAGACTGAGTACATTTGCCAGACTGTATAATGGAAGAAGGATTTGATTTTATCATGCTCAGATCTCATCATTTTGATTTAGTATGTCTCAAATCTGGACTGTGGATTGTTATTGAAAAATTTAAATGTTATTAAATAATTGGTATTAATGGGGCAGCTAAGTGGCACAGGAGTTAGAGCACCAGCCCTGATTCCAGGAGGACCTGAATTCAAAATAGACCTTCAACACTTAATAAATGCCTAGCTGTGTAACCTTGGACAAGTTGCTCTTAACCCCCTTGCCTTAAATAAACAGAAATGTTGAAAAAAAAAAATCAAATAAATAAATAAATAATCATTAGTTAAATAAAAATCATGAACCTCTATCTGATGTTACTTTAAATCTAATATTAATTCCAGGGAGATAGTTCAAGGTGAATGCAGCTAAACAGTTCAAGAGAGTGAAATAAAAAATGGTCCCATGTGTGAAATAGAATGAGTCCATTTCTTCTTTAATCATTTATAAAATTAGGAGTTGGATTAAATGACCATACATTTCGTACCAACTCTAATAACATTATGTTATTATGATTGTAAGGAAACAGTTAATAGATGGGGAACTGATAAATCTAATGCTATAACTATTGAACCCCAAGGAAACCCCTGTCTACATTCTTCTCTAGATTACTAGAGAATAATATATTTAAAGCTACCTAAAGATGTGAACTTAGATTAGTGCTTTTGCAAAGAACTCTAACTTTGTTCCTGTGTATAAAAATGTAAGCCCTATTTTTTGGAGTCACTGAGATGGGTCTGAAGTCCTGGCCCAATTGATTAACTCCTGATTGGATGTGGTACCTAAATAAGGACCAAAAATGTCATGGAGCAGAGACAAAATAGGACCTCAAATGTCTTTACAAATGAAGAAGCTGAGGTCCAGAGTAGTTAAATGCCTTCCATTGAATTAGAAATTTGTAGTTTAAGACCACAGAGTACAATTCATAGCCTCCAGAAGAACTCCCACCACAACTGCAAGAAGTAGTCATTTGAACTTTGCTTGAAACCTTCAATAGGGTGAATGGGCTACTTCCCAAGGCAGCAGATTTCACTTGAATCCATTCTAAATTTTTTTGGAAATTTTTCATTATATTAAACCTTAATTTGCTAATTTATAACTTACATTTGTTGCTCCCTAGTTCTTCCTGATTTCATTTGATAGCCTTTCTCTAGTACTCAAAGATAGTTAAGTTTAACTGTCTTTTCCAATATAAACATCTCTTTCCTACATCCACAGCCTCAAATGAAATGAAATCAAGGTCCATAAATATTCTGATTTCTTTCTTCAGGATACACTATAGTTTATTATAGTTTATGCCTGTCTTGATATTATCAATAGTGACTTAATTCCCTTTCTCCCATAATTCTTTCCTTCCTTTTCTATTTTTCTTTCTTTCGCTCCCTCCTCCCATATCAAACTGGATGAGAATAGATTGAAGGAGATACACAGTGGTTTCCTGTTAGTTGATGATCAATCATTAAAACAGAATCAGCATTGGAGTCAGGGGGACTTGAGTTCAAATCTACCCTCAGACAATTATTACCCAGCTGTGTAACCTTAGACAAGTCACAATGGTTAACCCCATTACCTTGCAAAAAAAAAAATCAATCACGATTCAGGAGTATTGATGATAGGAGAATGTTCCTAACCTCCTGAAAGAGGGGTGATGGACTAATATGCAGAATCAGATATAAAATTTTGAGCATGGCCAATTTAACTATATATCTAAATTTACCTATCTTGTTGGAGTATATTTCATGATTTAGTTTCTTCACTGGGAGATGAAATAAAAATAGATGCTAGATAATTTTTAAAAATACCAAAATTTAAGGCGGTTAGGTGGCACAGTGGATAAAGCACCGGCCCTGGAGTCAGGAGTACCTGGGCTCAAATCTGGTTTCAGACACTTAATAATTACCTAGCTGTGTGGCCTTGGGCAAGCCACTAAACCTCTTTTGCCTTGCAAAATCCTAAAAAAAGAAAATACCAAAATTTATAAACATATTGTTAATCTCCAGTAGGGAAGTTTTAAAGGTTTCAAATTCTGTTGATGAATGGCAAGGTGGATAGTGGTAAACTTGGGAGGGGGTGTCAAGATTCAACTCCCTAAGTTCAAATCTGTCCTCACACATTACTAGTTGTATGGTCTTAAGATTCACTGTTAGCTAACTATAAAAAGAATTTCATGTTAAGGCAATACTGCTTTAATTGTCTTGTCATAACCTAATTTAGGTGCTGTTCCATAAAGAAGTGTATCTTTTGCTACGCCACTTTTTGGGGAAAGGCAGATCAACTGATGAAATGTAACTATAGGATGTGAAAAAAAATAGCTCTAATGTCAAACTTTTCCGACATAATGGCTGTTTTACAGCTTTTTCGAGAATTTAGTAGGCGGCTCTGAAAAGAGCCTTTTAATAAGTTGCAACTCTCGGCTACCTAAGCTCTCTCCCCGCGGATTCGACGAGCCAGTTGGATATCTTTAGGCATGATCGTCACGCGCTTGGCATGTATGGCGCACAGATTGGTGTCTTCAAAGAGCCCCACGAGGTAGGCTTCGCTCGCCTCCTGCAAGGCCATCACGGCCGAGCTCTGGAAGCGCAGGTCGGTCTTGAAGTCCTGAGCGATCTCGCGCACCAGCCGCTGGAAGGGCAGCTTGCGGATCAGCAGCTCCGTGGACTTCTGGTAGCGCCGGATCTCCCGCAGCGCCACGGTGCCGGGCCGGTAGCGGTGAGGCTTCTTCACGCCGCCCGTGGCCGGCGCGCTCTTACGGGCTGCTTTGGTAGCCAGCTGCTTGCGGGGAGCTTTTCCTCCAGTAGATTTGCGAGCAGTTTGTTTAGTGCGAGCCATTACTGAGAGCCTTTACAAAAACTAGCAAAAATCTTACAGTGAGAGAGAAGAAAGCTTGTTGCCTATTTATAGAGCCAAAAGCATGCTGATTGGACAATTCAACATTTCCAGCGCAAGCTTAGTCTTTGCTCAATTTAATTGGGTACTTATTCGATCCACCCCCTTTTAACTGGAACCTATTAGGATCGGCTTTAGCTTTCCTTTATTCCCCTCTCCTTCCACTCCCACCTCCTCAGTACTTCCTCGTGGGCGTGGAGTTCCGTGTGTTTTATTCACAAGATAATTGGATTGGTGCTCCCTAGATGCCGGAATGAAAAATATATAGTCTTACCAAGAGGCCCCTTTGTTTCCCGCGAGAAAAAGCCTGCTTTGGAAAATATAAAAGGGTTATTTCTTTGTTCTTTTTGGACTTAAGATGGTGCTCTATTTACCTACAGAGGTAACTCCAGTACCTTTCCTTTCTTTTCAATACTTTCTTACCTTGTAAACCACACTTAAATATGAAGAAAATGTTTCCCTCTTCCAATTTTCGACTGCTATTAAAATTATATATAAGATAAATTTAATGTCTAACAATTTAATATTGTATAAATAATAGTACTGAACATTAATAGACAATATATTATCATATCAAACAATATGACATATGTAATATAATCTTAATATGGATATGGAAAATTGGGTGAGGGAGAAAGATTTTATCTGTGTTTTGAGGTTTGCAGGAGATGATAAACTGGGCAAGCACTGTAAAACTTAAAAATTCTTAGAGAAACATCTAAAAAGATATTTATGGATCTTAAAAAGATCTATTATAATGAGTCATGGTATTTCTAATGCACTGGAGCTACACAAGGGAATTTTTGCTGGCAAAGAAGATCAATTTAATGGAAATGGTAACTTAAAGCAAAAACTAAAATGAAGGGTGTCTATATGCTATATACATATGTACTACCTATTATATGGGTTAGAAGAGAGGAAAATCAAATGGGATTGTGTGGCATAACTTTCTGGTAATTCACTAGAAGAAGCCTAAAAGGAATTAATAACAGCAGTTAACCTTTATATAGAACTTGCTATAATTATTCAAAGAAAATACTAGGCAGATTCTATAAAGGTTTTGTCTTCTGTAACTGGAAACTAGATGAATCTTAGAATTTTATCATTTTTAATGTTGTCATTATCATTATTATTCTTGCTTTTGTGATGGTCTCAATATTTTTGGACAACAGAATATCCTGTATGTTTTTATAGCTATCAAGTTGTACACTGACAATGGGACTTAGCAGCTGGCTGGGATTTTATACTCCTTGAACTAGTTACTATTTAAGTTCTAAGTACTGGTTGCCATATACACTAGCTAGTATTCCAGCCAGCTTCACATTTGCTCTGACCTGACCCACTCCAAGCAAGTACCCTTGGAAGGCATACCAATCACTATCCTGAAGAGGTAAATACAATCCTTCCTTTAAAAAAAACAACTCCAAAACAAAAAACAAAACAGATTTGGCCTTCACACAGATTTTACTGGCTTACTTTTCCTCAGCATGCAAAATGAGCAGCAGAGATTTCCTAGAAAGAAAAACTGATATTTAGAGAAAAGAGCAACTTAGTATACAATGTTATAAGAACTTTCAGATTATTACAGTATATTTTATTATCTTGGAAATTAGAAGATAAAATTGTATCTAATTAATTTTTACATTTTCATTGAGGATTTAACATTTTTCCCAATAGAATAGGATTTCTTAAACTTTCTGATGAACACAAGGAACAATTAGATAAGTCCAATGAAATTTAATTTTCACCTTTTTTTTCAATACTAACTGAATTTACTTTGCCTTTGAACAGAACTGTAATTCTAATTATACAATGCACTGAAGTCCAGATGAATATTAAAAAAAACTTTTCAACTCAGGGAAAGGAGTGACCACAGAGCAAAAGCAGGTAATAAACATGTCTTCAGGGCAGTATGAGAGTTTGTCCAGTTTTTCATAGAAGCCAATCAACAAGGGTATGGTAAATGTCTACCATGTGACAGTCACTGAGCTAGGCCCTGGAACTGTAAAAGAGAGAATTACAAATTCAGGATGCTCAGCTTGAATTCACTTAGCAAAATGGTTAATGCCTTTGAAATGTATGTGTCATTTAATTTTCTAGTAAAGAATCTAGTAAAGAATTTTTCAGGTAGATTCAAACTCATATTGATTAAATGTCCAATCATTTTGTAGGAAGAAATACTTTTGCGGGAGGAGGATAGAGGAGAGGAAAGGGACAGGTGTCACATGAGGGAATAGAATATCTTTTCAGGAAATTATGTTAAAATCTTATTGCTGTAAAATAAAGGAAGAAGAAAGAACAGGTAGTGTTACTGTAGCCTATGGCTACTTGGGTTCAGTTCTGTCTATGAGGAATCATTACTCAGACTTGGGAAAGCATGGGTGGAAAAATAAATTTATTCAAAACGTTACAAGACATAAGGAAGGGATGGGGTGGCTAAGTAGTGGATAAAGCACTGGCCTTTGAGTCAGGAGTACCTGGGTTCAAATCCAGTCTCAGACATTTAATAATTACCTAGCTGTGTGACCTTGGGCAGGCCACTTAACTTCATTTGCCTTGCAAAAAAACCTAAAAAAAAAAGACATAAGGAGGGGCTAGAGAAGAGAAAGCAAGATAAAAGAACAGCCAAGCAGCCTTGGTTGGGCCATTGTCAGAGAAAACTGAGATGACCCTGAACTGGAGTCTAGCTCAGGTTTTTATGTCTTGCCTCTCTCCTCCAGAGGGCAAAAGGTGAACTCCCTTCCCTTATACTCAACCTGGAATTAGGTAGAGGAGAAAAGCCCAAGGAGATCCGAATACAAATTTTACATTAAACAATGAATCAATGGTAGTTTAAGAATGGGGAAGGTCTCCACCCCAACATTACAACTGTTTCTGTTACAATCATAATTCTCTACTTCAAATCAATTTACATCACCCAAATTCTACTTTCACAATTCTCTTTCTTTCCCCTGCATCATTACAACCACATGGGGTCTTTTTATTCCATCAAGAACCTGCAAACAAACACTTTAGGTGCAACCAAGAGCTTTTCTGAATAGACTAGTTGGAGTGGCTTCCAAATGTTGGGGCATAGATTTCTTTATACTCAGGAATAACAAAGTGCTGGTTGGCACACTTGGTAAATGTGATATTGTAGAATATATAAGCAAATCCCAGGCACATTTTCCGCAAGTGGAATTCTGACCATCTCTTTCAACTTCAGTGACTGCCTAATGCCTTGAGATTACATTATTTAACTTCACACTCTTTTTCCAGCCTATTAGATATTTAACAAATATTCACAAATGGTTCATTTGAATACATCAGTCATGAAGGTGTACCAGCTAAGAATGCACAGTAGGGTTAATACTGTTAATAAAAGTTTTTGGTGCTTATGGCTTCCAACTAAGAATCCAGCAGTCACTTTAACTGGTTAAAGTTAATAAAATGAATTACTAAATGATGTTTAGGCATTAAATGTATTTATTGGAAACATTTTTATTAGAAAATAGCCTTAGGAAAATAATATTAACAAAACATTCTAACAGCTTTTTGAAAGACAGATCACAGAGAAACCCTTCTTCCTCAAGAATTATCCCAATTTTGATGTATAGTAGTGTGAGTTTTATCCAAACTTGTGGAAATCTTACTGAAAGTTCTAGAAATTACTTCCTTCTATAGGTTTTTTGTTCTTGTCTTTGCAAGGCAAATAGGGTTAAGTGGCTTACCCAAGGTAACACAGCTAGGTAATTATTATCTGTCTGATGTCTGATTTGAACTCAAGTATTCCTGACTCCAGGGCTGATGCTTTATCCATTGTGCCACCTAGCCACCCCTGTTCTATAGGGTTTTACATTAAAGTTATAGCTTAGCAATGGTGTTTGTCAAGTGGTAAGGGAAAATAATTCAAAGTTAGGTTTGTGATGCTAACTCCTAATAGTATAGCTTCAGTGATTTCCAGGATGGGGAAAACAGTTAGACAGTTTTATCAGAATAGATCAAATTTTATTTTTTGTGTGTGCATAAAATGTTAGAAATTTCTGTTATATTGAGAGTAAATTAGTATTTGCATATAGGTAATTTTATTTTTAACTGCTGGCTATCAGCTTATACATATGGAAATTTAGTACTTTAGCTAAGCTACCATATATATTACTTAAGAGTTTTCTATAAGTTTAAGACCTTTTCCTTCCCAGACTTGTTTCCTTCTCTGAGTTTTCTCTTCTTTGCATTAGGGATTTAGTTCAAAGAAACTTGAAAAAAGGGCTCATTCCTTCTAATAACTTGAATACTTCTTTGGATGTTCCCAATATATTGACTAACCCTATTCTTTACCTTCCTTGTTTTTTGATTTTTCTATAGTCAACCTTACCTGAGGTTGTGTTTTCATTTAATTATCTGTTCCTGGTAGGAAATCACCTACTTATCTTTGGTAGCAGAAAACAATCCCAAAAACCTTATTTCACTTTCCTACTTTACATCCCAGGTATCTTCATAGACCATAATTGTACTTTCCAGAGCCATCTATGGTTCAGAAAATACCCTACTTCCAAAAGGACTTATACTTCTGGACTCCTGATTCAATGCTAGGATAGCTTGACACTCCAAAGAAAGACTTTTCTTGAATTTTCTGACTTATTGTTCCTTGACCTGAGTTTCTTTCAGGAAGAACTGTTAAAGTAAAACTTAGATTTGTTTCTTGCATTAAGTATAACAAAAGTAAATTAACAGAGTTGAAAATGAATTACTAGAGCTGCTTTAACAGGAAAAAAACTATTCAAAATACAATGCATTAGATGCTAGGTATAGGACAAGTGTTTCCACCACAAAGATAAAGAGAATTGTGAATGTTGAACTTGGGTGGAGATGATTTGGATTGATTCTGGGGAAGATGAAGAGAATTTGAATGTATCAGAAAGAATTTGGGTGGAGATGTAAATTGACTCTTGAAATGTAAATTGACTTGAAGTAGAGAATTATGATTTTTAACAGAAATAATTGTAATCTTGGGTGGGAACCCTCACCATTCTTAAAGTATCTTTGTTTAATGTAAAATTTGTATCCTGATCTCCTTGAGAGAACAGGGTTCACTTTTTGCCCTCCAGATGAGAAGCAATACAAAGCAATAAAAACCTGAGCTGGACTCCAGTTCAGGGCCAGCAGTCTTTTCTGTGGATTGCCCAGTCAAGGCTTGGCTGTTCTTTTACCTCTCTCTCTCTCTCTCTCTCTCTCTCTCTCTCTCTCTCTCTCTCTCTCTCTCTCTCTCGCCCTTCTTATGTCTTGTAACCTTTTTAATACATTTTTGTTTTATTTCTACCACCCATGCTTTCACAGTCTGAATAATGATTCCTCACAGGCAGAGCCAGAAGCTACAATTGGGAGTTATTTTCTTCTTGAATACACATTTTTATTGTAAGCATTCCTTCAATGACCCTAACTCCTAGTCAGCCTGAGGTAATGATTCTTGCTCCTGAATAGTCTTTGCGGAAGTTAGTAGATGCTGGAAGGCCCTCCACCTGATAAAAAAGGACCCATATGTCTAAGTGACTTCAGAATTCTCAAGTTGAAAGCCTATTCAAGGAGAATATTACTACCATATATATTACTTAAGAGTTTTACTTAAGAGTTTTCTATAAGTTTAAGACCTTTTCCTTCCCAGACTTGTTTCCTTCTCTGAGTTTTCTCTTCTTTGCATTAGGGATTTAGTTCAAAGAAACTTGAAAAAAGGGCTCATTCCTTCTAATAACTTGAATACTTCTTTGGATGTTCCCAGTATATTGACTAACCCTATTCTTTACCTTCCTTGTTTTTTGATTTTTCTATAGTCAACCTTACCTGAGGTTGTGTTTTCATTTAATTATCTGTTCCTGGTAGGAAATCACCTACTCATCTTTGGTAGCAGAAAACAATCCCAAAAACCTTATTTCACTTTCCTACTTTACATCCCAGGTATCTTCATAGACCATAATTGTACTTTCCAGAGCCATCTATGGTTCAGAAAATACCCTACTTCCAAAAGTAGGTAGGGTAAAATAAAATGCATAACCAGATGTGTGGGACAAATGCCACTAAAATAAATTTTGGGGATCTATTAAGGCATAAATAGAAAGCTTTGTTTCTCAAGGAATGGACCCCAATCAATTACAGAGATTGAGGCAAAAGACCCAAGAATCACATTTATCCTAATGGGATCCCCTCCACCCCACTGACCCACCCTTGTTAATGAGGAATGTGGTCTTCACTACCTAGATGATAAATTAATCTACAGAAAAGAGCATATAATTCAAAATGAAACCAGATTATCTCTTCAGCCCCAGAAATTGAATGGACATCCAGACTTCAAGAAATAAAGTGGGGTCAGTTGACTCTTCACTAATATCCCAGAAGTTATTTTGTCAAGGGAGGAGGGGCACATAGTTAACTATTCTCTCCAATCTATAATATTCTACTGAAGAAATCTCAGACTTTATCCCACTTCATCCCTCCTCCTTTATTTTGATGAGACTTCTTCAAATTTCTAAGCAGGCCCTTAAGTCTAAATAACAACTCCCTGATCACCTCCATACTTCCAATGGACCATTTTAAATAAGCCCTATAATCACCATGATAATAGGTACATTTTCAAATTTGCTGTATCTCCTTCTACTGGAAAGTTTTTTTTTTATTATATATATATATATATATATATATATATATATATATATATATATATACACCAATGTCTTTAGAAAGGTCTTCCTAGCTCCAGAATTGATCAAAATAAATTCCTGATTTTTTACTATTGGACCAACCCCAAGAATAGTTAATATACCTAGTGATGTTCCTTAAATTACTTTTCTTGCAAATAACCATTTCTGTACTGTAAGGGGATAATAGATAGAGTATGTGGCCATGAGGAGTTCATCCTGAGAGTCATTGAGACCTGGGACAACAGGAAGGTCCATACCAGAGTGCTCTGAACTCAGGAAGGAGCTCTGGCCCTTCTCTCTCTTTGTTCTCCTGCCTTTCATCCTTATCTTGTTGAATATTCTCAGGAAGGACCTTTTGTCCTTATCCCTCTGCCTTTCATCCTCATATGGTTCAACTGTCCCAGGAAGGAGTTCTGGTACTTATCTCTCTACCTTTCATCTTTATCTTGTTAAAGATTCCACATTTTTCCAGGATACAGACCTTTTGTGGCAAGCCCATTACACTTCCACAGGCCTGGAGATGAGGGATGCTAATACAAGGGGACTAGGCTTATATATACCCTTATTTCAACTATGTGAGTCAGAGATGTAGCATATACCTGCAATAAATTCCTTGCTTATCTCTCACTGGCTGACTTTCATTATTGAACATGCGGGACATGTCCGGCGGAGCTCCCCAAAGAGTTGTGTGAAATAAACTGAGACCCGGCTGCCCAGAGTGGACCGCAACACTGTACTTTCCTTGCAAGGCCATACTAACTCATAATCAGAGTTTCCCTTGACAAATCCTCCAGTTGCCATCATTAATCTTACATGAGTCTAAGGCCACATATCTTTAAGTTGTATAGCCCAGAATATATGTACCCGCTTCTGAACACATCCAGACCTGGGCAAATATCCTGGCCAGTCAGTTATAAACAATACTGACTCAGTCATATGCTACTGGTGTTTTTCTCCTCTGGATAGAATCCTGTAGCACAGTGCACCTCTGACCAGGAACATCTAGGCCAGACTCAGGTGTACTGCCACCCAAGGCCAATTCTCAAACTGCTGTGAACTACCTCAAGTCCAACAGTTAGCCAGACCAAAAGATTGTGCATTGACTTCCTTCAGCTAGACTCACCTCCCACCTTTACTAATACCCCATTGTCTAAATCAGAGATAGGACTCTCCATAGTGTCTAAATCAGAAATAGGACTCTCCATAGATAGGGTATACAGACTCATGTAGATATAATTATGCCAACCAATAATCTTTCTTTCTCTCTCAAAATGGAGAACATTTTCACCCTGCCTCCCCTCCTCCTTTTCATAAGGAGAAGGGCACAAGTAGGGGTGTCACACTTAACAGAGTCAAGGGGAAGTTACAGATAAACAATGTACAAATAGATGTACAAATAGGAGGAAAGGGAGTATAATCATACCTGTGTTTCAGGAAAGTCACTTTAGTGGAGGCTGGATTGGATTTGAGGCATGTGGCAGGCTATACAATCCTTCAGGCTTCAGGTGATAAGGGCCTACACTAGAATGGTGGCAAAATCTTAGATGGGAGTATATTTGAGAAACACTGTAAAGGACTTTAGTTTTTAAAGTCCAAACAATCTTTTCAGCTCACTAAACATTGCTTCCCACTCCAGTCCTCTGATTTTCCCTCTGTTCCCTACCTTCCTATCTCTCTCATCTCCATTCCTTTGCCCTCACTATTTGCCTAGATTACATTGCCTTCTCACCACCTACTCATAGATTCCTCTTATTCCTTCAAGAAACAACTGGAACATTGCCTGCATGAAGACTTTCCACATCTCCCCAGCTGCTAGTATGCTTCCTCCCATACTACCATATATTTAGCTATTTGTTTTTATTCATTTTACATTCATGTGTTAGCTTCTTGCAATAAACAGAGGGAGAGAATCTTAAACTGTTTTCTCATGAAACCCTTTGGCATTCTGGTAAAGATCATGAGCAAGGGCACAGAAAAATGTTTTAAAATGCATAAAGTACAATATGAAGAATTACAAAGGAAACACATTCTATTGAAATAGATGCATTTGTTCCCAATCCAAGTAGCTGAATCTTTGTAAATCAACCCCTGCTTTAAACTTGAGAGGTGATAGAATGATCCCCTTGATACTCTTTGACTTCCCAGAATTTATTTTAAATGAAAAGTTCTGAGTCCAGTCACAATCATTCCCAAGCTCAGTCAGAACAATTCCTGTTACCTCAGAACTCAACCTCTCTCTACTTACATTTGTATCTACATCTACTTTCATCACAACCTTCTCCCATCAATTCCTTTTAACAGCTCCCAAACCACCCCTTTCTATGGTTGAGGCAATATTCAGTTTGCTGCCAGGATTTGGGTAATGAAAAAGTAGTTTCTGTTATGGTGGGAGTAGTTTTATTTTATTATTTTATTTTTTTAGGTTTTTGCAAGGCAGATGGGATTAAGTGGCTTGCCCAGGGCCACACAGTTAGGAAATTATTAAGTGTCTGCAGTCAGATTTGAACCCAGGTACTCTTGACTCCAAGGTCAGTGCTCTAGCACTTCTTCCATCAGCCTGAATCTTCTTGTACTTAGAGTCAGTAATTCTCCCAGATATTTTCCTTCTCTACCATCATTCATCCTCTTTTTACTCCATGCTTGATTCAGCTTCTAGGATCTGATGTAGCTTCAACCTTTTTTTTTTTTTTTTTAACAAATTGTTTAGGCTGAGACTAGTTGTGACACACTTTTGTTGTTAATCAGTTGTGTTTGATTCTTCATGAGTCCTTGAGATTTTTTTGGAAAAGATACTGGAACTGGAGTGGTTTCTCATTTCCTTTTAGAGATTAGGAAACTAAGGCATACAAGATTGAATGATTTCTTTAGGGTTACACAGCTAGTAAGTGTCCGAGATCAGATTTAAATTCAAAATGACAGTTTTCCTGACTCCAGGGTCAGAACATTCAATTCATGGAGTTATCTAGCTGCCCCATGTGACAGAAGCTTTAATTAATTAAGAAGGTATAATGAGCACTATTCACACACTCAGCATTGATTATTCTTTTTCCCAGTCTTTGACTTGCTCTTAACTTCAAAGCAAGTTCCAATTAATATTGGCTTATCCTGAAACTTCTCTCATTACCTGGGGTCTACTTGCTAGACTAGCACTCCCTATTTCCATTCAACACAGAAAATAGTTCCACAAGGCCCTCCCCACTTCTCTCATGAGAGAGAGAGCCTTCATTTGTTGAGAGAATGAAACTAGGCTGTTCTTTCTTTGGCTCTGTTTCAGATATCATACGGAATTAAAAAAATATTTTCCTTTGCCAGGTATCCTCATTCCTTGCCTCTCACTTGTCCCCACTTTAGCTCCCTTTTACGTGATCTCTTTCCTCCGGTAGAATTTAAGTTCAGTGTGGTCAGACTATCTTCTTGTTTGTATTTTTCTCTCCAGCATATAAAATTTGGATGGCTCATAGCAAAAGGTTGATAAAAAGCTTGTTTCCTAAATTAAATTACCTATTTAGTGTCATATCAATCAAAACACTAAAAAATTATTTTATAGAGATAGGAAAATAGTACAAAATTCATCTGAGAGGGACAAAATGTCAAGAATATCAACAGATTTAATGAAAAAGAAAATACAAAAGAAGATGGCCTAAACCATATTAGATCTGAAACTATATTATAAAGGGCAACTGTCAAAACTGTTTGTTTGATGAATGAGGGATCAGTGGACTAGATTACGTACAAAAGAAACAATAGTAAGTGATTACAATAGTCTACTTTCTGATAAACCCAAACACTCCAATTTCTGAGCTAATTTGAGAAAAACTAGAAAATAGTATGACAAAAATTAGGCATAAACCAACAGCTCATGAAGATAAGGTAGAAATGCCTACAGGATTTAGACATATAGGTTGCCACCCATAAGTCAATTAGGCAAACAAGAAATAGTTTGTCTGTCAGATCTATGGAGACAGGAGGAGTTTACTATCAAACAAGAAATAGAGGATATTATAAAATGTAAAATCAATAATTTTTATTACGTTAAATTGAAAAGGTTTTGCACAGACACAACCAATACAACTAAAATTAGAAGGAATGCAAAAAGTAAGAAAATAATATTGACAGCCAGTATTTCTAATAAAGGAGTAATTTCTAAAATATATAGAGAACTGAGTCAAATTTCTAAGAACACAAGTCACTGCACAACTGAAAAACAAAGGATACGAATAAGCAGTTTTTAGATGAAAAATATGAAAGTTATCTAAAGACCTGCAAAAAATTCTCTAAATCATTATTGATTAGAATACTGACAATTAAAAGCATTCTGAGGTATCACTTCGCATCTATCAGATTGTGTAATACGACAAAAAAGGAAAATGCAAAATGTTATGGAGATGAGGGAAAACTGGGACACCAATGCATTGTTATGGGTACTGATCCAACCATTCTGGAGAGTAATTTGGAACCATGCCACAAACTGTGTTAGCCCTTCAATCCAGCAGATATTACTACTAAGTCTGTATTCCAGACAAGGTATACAAAAGGGTAAAGACTTAAGCACACAAAAATAATTATAGCAGCTCTTTTTTGTAGAGACAAAGAATTGGAAATCAAAAGGATGCTCATCAATTGGGGAATAACTGAACAAATTGTGGTATATGATTGTGATGAAATACTATTGTTCTGTAAGAACTCATGAGTAGATGGATTTCAGGAAAACCTAGAAAGACTTACATAAACTGATGCTGAGTGAAGTAAGCAAAACAGGATAACATTGTACACATTAATAACAATATTATATGAGAGTCAACTATAATAGACTTAGCTCTTCCCAGTAGTATAGTGATCAAGGACAATGCTAAAGAATTAAGATGGAAAATGCCATCCACTTACAGAGAAAAACCTATGGAGACTGAAAGCAAACCAAAGCATACTAAAGCTGATAAATTTTTGTTTATGTTTTTTGCTTTCTTATGATTTTTCCCTCTTTTGTTCTAATTCTTCTTTCATGACACTAGTAATAAGGGAATATACTTAACACTATTGTACATGTATAACCTCTATCAGATTACTTGCTATCGAGGGGAGGAAGAAGGGAAAGCAAGGAACGGAAGCTCAAAATCTTACAAAAACATTAATGCTGAAAACTACTCTTACATGTAATAGGAGAAAAATAAAATTAAAATAAAAAAGAATTAGTCTCCTTGATAATAACATTTCATTCTTTGTATTTGTTGCACTTTACTTCTATTCCAAGTATACAATAAGAATGAATGTAGAAAAGATGTAGTTACTGTAACCAGTGAAAGATGAATGACTGAGGAAACAAAAAGGTTCAATCTTCTAAGCATCTTGCTACATGAATTGCCAGAGGTAGCATAATGTTTGAGAGGGATGAAAGTAAAGTGTAAGAGAGAAGAGATAGTAGACTCCTGGTATGATAATGGAACTTTACATCCTTTGTGCTGATTTTATTGTTTTTATACTTGTAAAACCCGGAGAGTAAATCAGCACCATGTCAGGAAAACTAATTTCTTCTGTTTTAATTGTTTTAGGAAGATAACATGGCAGAATAAGGTACCAGACATTGAAGCTCATTCTCAAGGTGAAGAAAAAAACCCAGTGGCAGTCGCAAAGGCTGCCTGGGAGGGGCCTTTCCTTCTGGTTTCCCGGGTCAGATCTGCAGGTGTTTGAACACAAGTCAGGCAGGGTTGCTTGGAGCGGTTCCCTGGCAGGGACCTAGCAAAAGCAAAAGGCCCAAGAATCACACTTATCCTAATGGGATCCTCCCCTCCCCCCATTGATCCACCCTCGTTAATGAGGAATGTCCTCTTTACCATCTAGATAGTAAATTAATCTAAGGAAAAGAGCATATAATTCAAACCGAAACCAGATTGTCTCTTCAGCCCCAGGAATTGAATGGAACTCCAGATTTCAAGAGATAAAATGGGGTCAGTTGATTCTTCACCAATATCCCAGCTTGGTACTAGATAACTTTGTCAAGGGAGGAGGGGCACATAGTTAACTATTCCCCTAACTATTATATTCTACTGAAGAAATATCAGACTTTATCCCACTCAGGGAGTAGCTTCAATTTCTTCAATTTTGATTTTCATAGCTTTTTAGGCTCATTTAGAGAGTGTAGTCAATCAGCAGCATTCAAAGGCAGAAAAGAAATGAATAGAGGTGTGCAAGCTTTGGGTTATAGAAGCTGCTGATACTCTGGTTTGTTCAAGATGATTTTAATATAATTTTAAAATAATTCTTGTTGAGTCTGTTATCAGCATGAGAGAAGGAAGTCGAGTAGAAACTATATTTCCTTCATCTCAGAGGTTCCTTTATCTGGGTAATAGATGCTTTTCCCAAACTGGAGGATTCATATTCCTTCCTGCACTTCTACCATACCTCCAAAGCTATCTGAGAATGACTATCTGAGCACTTATACTAGGGAAAGGAAGCAGAAAAGGTATCTTGAGTCTGAGATCCAGTCGGGCTCCCTAAGATCAACCCATGCTCTCACTGACATGTGCAACTGGGGAATGGAAGACAAAAGAAAGTCCTCTCCCATGAAGTCTTTCTTCTGAGAGTCACTTGGGGAGTATCAAGCCACAGTTTTACAAAAGAAAAAGAGGGGAAAGCTGTTTCTCTTTTTCAACCTATTGACTCTTCCTTCCCCATCACCAATTTTTTTTTTCACAGCACCCAGTGACTGGGACAATGGGAATCAAGGAGGAACCTCCAGTTGCAACAGAAAATTTCAACATGGGGTACAAAAGGGGCCTGGGCTGTCATGGGAAAGAATAAGGACACAATTATTTTGCTTGGCCAGAGGGCAGTACTAAGAGTAATGAGCCAAAGGTTCAGAGGCAGATTTGGGCCTGACCTAATGATCTTAGCTGCTCCTTAAGAGTAAAATGCTGCACTGAGACATTATAGTAGACTGCCATGGCCCAAAAGACTCTACCAGCTAATTTTCCATATATATTGTAAAAGGAATTCTTATTCCAAGATCAGGTTGTACTAGATAACTTTTAAGGTTCTTCCATTTGAAGGTGCTTTCATTCTTTCAGTCTGAATGCTTTTTAGCTGTTAATCTAGATGGCTTGAAGACCATGGACTGAGGAACTGGGGTACATTAGGATTAGATGATTTATTCAGGTTCACATGGTTAGCAAGTTTCACTAGAAAGACAGGCTCCAAGGCCATCACAGTTTCCCTTAAAGAAATATATGTGCTTGGTAACAAATTCTTTGTGTTAGGATATTAACATCCTCATCACCAAAAGACATTCTGATTCCAGTTTCTTTTGTTTCCTTTGGTCAATTTAATTTTCCTGGTCCTAAACCCACATTTTCTGAGTTTAAAAAAATGGGTGGGGGCAGCTAGGTGGCACTATGGATAAAGCATCAGCCCTGGAATCAGGAGAGCCTGAGTTAAAATCCTGCCTAATACACTTAATGATGATTTAGCTGTGTAAACTTGCCCAAGGTTAACTTAACCCCATTGCCCTGCCAGAGAGAGAGAGAGAGAGAGAGAGAGAGAGAGAGAGAGAGAGAGAGAGAGAGAGAGAGAGAGAGAGAGAGATGCATTCTACCTTTAAAGAAAGTTTCTAAGGCCACCACCTAAGCAATAGCATTAAGAGAAATCTGATTGGAATGGTCCTCACACCCATGGTTGACCTGACATTTTTAGTTTTGTAAATATGGGGATGGATCAGTAACTGCCTCTTTCATCTTTGAGAGGAAGTTATATCACATATCACTTTCTGTAGGCAGAGTATAGAATGCAGTTTGGAAGCTAATATTTGAAGGTTCACGAATGAGCCTGAGAGTAAAAAATTAAGTCTGGGAAAAAATGCAAAGTGGCTCCATCTGCTATTCCTTATAATCTTAGAAAACATTGTGGAGATTTTAAAAATAGCAATTCCCCTATCCTGTATATAGTTATTTACTTGAGATATTTATACAAGACAGACCTCTATACGGGGAGCAGGGCTGGTCATCAAAAGGTTCCAATATTTTCTTTGTCTTCTTGCGAAAGTAAAATGATTGGGGTGGCTAGGTGCCACAGTGGATAGAGCACCTGCCTTGGAGTCAGGAGTACCTGAGTTCAAATCCAGCCTCAGACACTTAATGATTACCTAGCCCCGTGGCCTTGGGCTAAGCCACTTAACCCCATTTCCTTGAAAAAAAATCTAAAAAAAATAATAAAATAAAATGATTGACCCCAAGGAAAAATACATTTTACTTCCTCACCAAATCCCTCTCCTCTAAGATTCTGAAGTTGCCATTTCCACGTATATAAGTGCCTTTCTCTGATGACATCTTTCCTACTAGAGACTGACAGTTCAACAATGTCTTTTTAGACCCTTCATGCCCCTTTGGCAACAACATGCATTGGAAAGTAAGACCAGAGAAAAGTGTCACCAGGACTGCCTGAGGTACACCAAAAAGGTTTTTCAGGGTGGGGTGGGGTGGTGCCTTTCCTGAAAAAGGGTGAGACCATGAATAATCACAGCCTAACTGCACATTCCTGAGGAAAAGAAACAATCACGCACATTGGCATACAGTCATCTAGACAGCAGGTCTGGGGTTCAGCTGTCGGACTTCAGCAAGTCCCTGGTTTCTGAGAAATCGCTGCCCATCAGTTTTCCATCTGGCTTCACTCAGCCCGGAGTGAGCCCATTGAGGATCCTCTGCCCGGCGGCAGTCGCGAAGGCTGCCTCTGGGAGGGGCCTTTCCTTCTGGTTTCCCGGGTCAGATCTGCAGGTGTTTGAACACAAGTCAGGCAGGGTTGCTTGGAGCCGTTCCCTGGCAGGGACCTAGCGGGGGATCTGATAAAAACCCTAAATCACATTGGTCGGTCTTCCGTAGAGCAGAACTTCTTTCATGCGGCGAAAGCCAGCACAAGCAAGGCTTCATAGCCTTTCCCGGTGGGGAAACCGAGTCAAGAGGAATCTGCCACGGCCGACCTTCTCAAACTTCGCAGTGATCTCAGATCACGTCAAATAAGAAACCCAAGAGGTTCTACCGCACATAGTAAGTTAAAGCCAAACTACTTAGGCTCAAAATAGTGAAAATAATCTCTGGAGCAGGACCTCTCGTAAAGATTTGTTCTCTTACCCCCGCCCACCCGTGAAACCAAAAATCAGGGAGTGCCAGAGAAAGGAGCTGAGGGGCTCAGTAAGGAAAGTGGGTCCGGGGGGCCGGTGGGCAGTGGAGATGGGTTCCGAGTGAAAGGGCCATTCTCATTCTTCCCAACTCGGTGTGTAAGACTAGCGTGATCCAAAAGGAGCTGCCGCCACTCTTTCCCCTGCCTTGCCACCCCCCCCCCCGCCCACCCTTTTTCAAGAGAGACAAGCGAGTCCTTGTGACTAGATTTTACCAAGGAGAGGCAGGGAGAAGGAGGCCTCTCATCCTAGGCTCTGCCTCCGCCTCGGAGCTCCCGCCGCTCTAGGAGAGTCCTGCGTGTGCGGAGCGCGGCCCGGGCTGGGGGACTCACAAAAAAAAAAAAAAAAAATGGACCTAATATTTAGTAAGAGCGGCAGCAGCTCGGATTCCTCCAGGCCTGAGGGTACTTTTCCCAAGGGAGGAGGGCGCAGGCTCGGGCCCAGGCCTTTGCCTTTCGGACGCAGGGAAGAGCTTCTGCCTTTTGACATTCCGCCCCGAGGCCTATGCTGCCCTTTCTTTACTGACCCTTACCGCCCCGCGGGCTACCGAGACACATCACGTAACCCGCTAGAATGCCCGCGAGTTTTTCACCCGCACTGGCCCGGACCCACGGAAAGGGTTCCTCCATCTGCGATCCCGCCCGGGCCGCTAAAAGACGGCGCCGGGAATCTCGCGACGCGAGCGGTGGACACAACTCATTTAAAATGACGGGATGGGCGGCCCTAAAAAGGGCCTTTGTTTTTGTGGGCGCAGAGTAGCACTGCGTCAGGAGGCTGGGGACACACGGCTTAGCCGCCGAAGCCGTAGAGCGTGCGGCCCTGGCGTTTGAGCGCGTACACCACGTCCATGGCCGTGACCGTCTTCCTCTTGGCGTGCTCGGTGTAGGTGACGGCGTCGCGGATCACGTTCTCCAAGAAGACCTTGAGCACTCCGCGGGTCTCTTCGTAGATGAGCCCCGAGATACGCTTCACGCCGCCGCGGCGGGCCAGACGGCGGATGGCGGGCTTGGTGATGCCCTGGATGTTATCCCGCAGCACTTTCCTGTGCCTCTTGGCACCGCCCTTGCCCAGACCCTTACCTCCCCTTGCCACGGCCAGACATGCTGAAAGGAATGGAGACGAATTGACTCGGTATCCGGCCTCCTCCCAGACACCGTATATATAGAGAGCGGCCGCTCCGTTCTCCGGACCTCTTTGAGAACAGCCGGGAGCCCCGGGGGGCGGGGCAGATAGGAGGTGGGAGACAGCTAGAGGGAGCCGAGCTGTAAGCTCCACCCCGAGGCGGCCCCACCCACCGTTGGCTCCTCACTGGGCGGAGCTTTAGGGACACGCAGCAATCCATCCATCCCGAAGTTTTTGTTTTCATCCTTTGTTTCTTTCCTGGAGATCCTGGTCCTTGGGTCAGATTCAGTTCTGTAGTGACATCATTCCCTCTGAGTTTACGTTTTGCTGGCTTCGAACTGACATTCTTTTCAGGTGTAGTGGAAGCCTATGATTGAATTTTTTTTTCCTCTCCCAAGACTTTGTGTGTGTGTGGGGGGGGGGGGCTGTAAGAAAGTTGTCTTACTGAATAAGAGACCTGCTATCGAGTAACTTATTATTGTCCTTCACCCAGGACGTGACACTGGGGAATTGGGCATACAAACGAACCAGACTAACAGAACAAAGGAACCGGGTTCAACCAGGTCTAAGAGAAGGCAAGATTGCTACTTTCACTCCCACCTGCAGGCAATGATTGCCTTCCTTTGAAAGATGGAGGAGGAATTGGGCTGGGGGAGGGGGGCGAGGCCAGGAGAAGGATAGCCCTTTGCCCTTACCTCCAATGCCTCCTTCCCTCCCTAACTGGTCACCCCGACCCCGACCCCCAGCCTACCTGAAGGGGCTCTTCAAATTTCAAAATCCAGAGCAAGCCCCCCCCCCCCATCCCCGCGGCCTCCTTTAAAAGCCCGCACATACCTAATCTCGATGGCCCTATCTTAGTCTACTCTTTATTTCTTCCAAGAAGTCCATCACAACCATTCGTGATGTCTCTTCTGATCTAGTCAGTCTCATTACAGGACTCTCTTGTGTTTAAGGAATCTCCTCTCCCCCACCCCACCCCCCAGCTGTTGTCTTTTCCTCACACATCTGACAGATGAATGACAGTAAAGTCCATGCTTGGTATCCCTCCTGAATTGCTTCTAGGATAAAGATTCAGTTTTCCATTAAAAGCGCCTTAAGATCTAGCTCTAATTGTTCTTTCCAGGCTGATTATTTTTCCTGAGACTATCTGGGTCATTCACAGTGACCTCACTGCTCTCCTTCCTTCATCTGCAAGCCTCCTCCCTGTGGACAGGCCCCAAATGTCAGGGATAACTTTTTTTAATGTCTGCCTGTCTTATCTATTTTTGTGACAGGAGACTTCCAGTTGTGCTGACCAAATCAGAGTAGCTTATGATTTCTTTGCTTCCATTAATGATTATTTCACACTTCAAAAGGGGTGGAAGCAACAAGGGGAATTGCTTTCCTGGATCCAAGAAGGAACTTGTACCTATGCAATAGGAGGGAATGGAAGAGGGAATGAAAAGAACCTTGGTGGGTGTTCTGGGACTCCCAAGAATTGGTGATAGCAAAGGAGATGAAAGAAAGGCCATGTGTGTGACTTGGGTTTTGT